>NC_091470.1:8495403-8511511 GCF_036971445.1 Narcine bancroftii | reverse complement strand
TTACTCAATGAGGTGGTGAGTCCCAGGTCTTGGAGTTTGCTGATCAATTTTGAGGGGATGATGGTGTTAATGCCATTCAGCCAGAGGGTGCCCAGATGAAATATGAGGTGCTGCTCCTCCAATTTGCTAGTGGTCTCAGTCTTGCCGTGCATGAGATCATGGACAGACATGTCAGCAGGAGAATGGGGCAGGGAATTGAAATAGGTGGCCCCAGGGAGATCCATGCTACTGTGGCGGACAGAGCCGAGGTGGCCCACGAAGCCATCTCCCAGTCTGTGCCCACTTTTCTGATGTAGAGGGGACCACAGGCAGCAGTAGATGGACCGTTTGGGGCCCTGAATGGTGGTGAGGGGGGAGAAAGAGGAGAGCTTTGTGTGGATTGAGAGCTCACAGTTCCTCCTGTGGCCAGCAGATGGCAGGGTTGCTTGAGAATTGTGATTGGTTGTAGTGGTGCTGCACTACCACCTACTGGTGGTGAGTGGGCATGGAGCTAAAATATCACAGATGCTGGAATCTGGAGCAAAAGACAAACTGCTGGAGGAACCCAGCAGATCACTCAGTGTCTGTGGAGGGAAAGGTTAATGTTTTGAATCAGGACTGAGAGAGTGGAGGGAGGTCACTCAGAATCAGGTTTCATCTCATGAAAATCTATCATGAAATGTACGGTTTTGTGTCAGCAGGTGCTATGCAGAACAAGGTGCAAAACTTATTATAAATTATAATTTTGTAAATACAAGATTTATGGAAAAAAATATGTTAGTGCAAAAAAGTGGGTCATTGTCTGTTCAGGAATCTGATGACGAAGGGGAAGAAGCTGTCCTTGTGTTACTGGGTGTTTGTCTTTAGGCTCCTGTACCACCTTCCTGATGGTAGCAGTGAGAAGCGGGCACGGCTTGGGTCATGAGGATCCTTGAGGATAGAGGCTGCTTTCTTCTGACACCACCTCTTGTAGACGTCCTCGATGGAGTGGAGACCGATGCCTGTGATGGCACTGGCCGAGTTGACAACTCTCTGTAGCCTGATCCTGTCCTGAGAATTGGCACTTCCGTACCAGACAGTGATGCAACTGGTCAGAATGCTCTCCACGGTCCATCTGTCGAAATTTGCAAGAGGCTTTGGTGATGTACCAGATCTCCTCAAACTCCACATGAAGTATAGCCGCTGGCGAGCTTTCTTCATGATTGCATCGACATGGAAGCCCCAGGATAGATCTTTAGAGATGCTGACTCCCAGGAATTTGAATTTCTACATCTTCTCCGTGTCGACCCCTCGATGAGGACCGGTTTGTGTTCTCCTGGCTCCATCCTGAAGTCCACAACCATCTCCTTTGTTTTGCTGAAGTTGAGCGCAAGGTTGTTGTTGTGACACCAGTCAATGAGCTGATCTATCCCCCTCCTGTACGCTTCCTCATTGCCGTCTGCGATTCTGCCGACAACCGTGTTGTCGTCGGCCAACTTGGAGACAGCATTGGAATTGTACCTGGCCCCATGGTCATGGCTGTAGAGCGTAGAGCCTCCCGTATACTGATGCTTAACGCACTTCCTGCAATTCGCCTATCGTCAAATCGTTCTGCAGCAGACACGTTGCTGGGTTTCAACTCAGCTCTGGAGCACCTCGAAAACAGCAACTGAACTACAGATCAGCCTTCAACACCATTATTCCTTCAGTGCTGGCCAACAACTCTGGGCCTCTGTACCCCACTCTGCAACTGGATCCTTGACGTTCTCATCAGAAGACCACAGTCAGTACACTTAGAAACATAGAAGATAGGAGCAGGAGTAGGTCATTCGACCCTTCGAGCCTGCTCCGCCATTCAACGAGATCATGGCTGATCTTAAAGTTCAGTACCCCGTCCCCGCCTTCTCTCCGTAACCTTTAATACCCTTATACTGAAGAAATAGATCTAATTCCCTCTTAAATAGATTTAATGAACCTGCCTCCACTGCCCTCTGTGGCAATGAATTCCACAGATTCACCACCCTCTGGGTCAAGAAATTCCTCCTCATCTCAGTCCTAAATGGTTTGCCTATTATCCTCGAACCATGGCCCTGGGTTCTGGACTCCCCCACCATTGGAAACATCCCTTCTGCATCCATTCTGTCCAGTCCTGCCAGGATTTTAACGTCTCCTCCTCACTGATTATCAACACAGGCGCACCCCAAGGATGCATGTGTAGCCCACTGCTCGACTCATTATACACCCATGACTGTGTGGCCAGACACAATTCCAATGCCATCTACAAGTTTGTCGATGACACCACAGTTGTCGGCAGAATCACAAACAGCCAGGAGGAAGCGTCCAGGAGGGCGAGAGATCAGCTCATTGGATGGTTGTAACGACAATAACCTTGCGCTCAACGTCAGCAAAACCAAGGAGATGATTGTGGACTTCAGGAGAAAGTCAGGGGAACACGACCCAGTCCTCATCAAGGGCTCAGAAGTGGAGAGGGTCAAGAACTTCAAATTCCTGGGTGTCAACATCTCCGAGGATCTGTCCCGGAGCCTCCACATTGATTCAATCACAAAGAAGGCTCACCAGCGGCTCTACTTTGTGAGGTGTCTGAGGAGACTCGGTATGTCACCGAAAACTCGCATGAACTTCTATTGGTGTACTTCTGGCTGGTTGCATCGCTGCCTGGTACAGACGCACCAACTCTCAGGACAAGAATAAACTCCAGAGGCCTGCGACATCACAGACACCATCGAGGACATCTACATGAGGCGATGTCTTAAAAAAGCAGCCTCTATCCTCAAAGATCCCACCACCACACTCAGGCTATGCCCACTTCCCACTGCTACTGTTGGGAAAAAGGTACAGGAGCCTGAAGATGACCATCCAGCGGCACAAGAGCAGCTTCTTTCCCGCGGCCATCAGATTCCTGAATGATCAATGACACTTTTCGTGCTCTGTTTCTATTTATTTATTTATTGGTCAGGTGGTTTATATGAAATGTTTGCACTGCTTCAAAACAATGAGTGTCATGGTTCCCTCATGACACCATATCCTGATCCTGATGTGCACAATTCCTCCCGCACATTGCTTCTCTTACATCATCGACGGCGACCGGCCCCGCTCTGAACGAAGGTCTGTATGTGTGCGATAATAATGTGCTGCGTGAGAAAGGTACCGTGTGTGTCGGTGTGTGCACCGTGGTGCGGAGATACACTGCTCCGTCTGGTTGTACGTGTACACTCAGATGATAATGAAGTTGAAAGTGCAACACCTCACATTTCTCTGTATTAAATTCCATCAACGTTCTTCGGCCCATCTGCCCAACTGATCAGAAACCTGCTGCAATCCTTGCCAACCGTCTTCACTCTTGACATCGCCAGAGCCCTATTGGAAGAGGGGGAGGGTCTTGCTCGAGTCTGCAGGAGAAACACCTCCTTCTGCTCAGAACAGGGGCATTTATTTTTTGGTCAGGGGTCTTTGTGATGAGACAGTATTGACCCTGGTTCCACCTTGGTGCGACTCCCACCCACCTTCTCTCTCGGGGACAATTTAAAATCGTACACGTGTCCCTCAAGATTTCCATTCACCTGGCATCTCTGCCTTGGCTGCTCAGAGATATAGTGGAAACCACACTTCCCCTCGCAGGGATGACTCACAACACCAGCTGCCTGCAGTATCAAAACCATTGCTTTTGTTCTCAGTTCTTTCTCTCTCCCTCATTTCCCTATAGGGTCATACCACAGGCCCTTCATCCCAACTCGCTCATGCTAATCATTTTGGGCTTGTCCCATTTGCCTGCGTTTGGTCCAAGTTCCAGGCTGGCTCATTGCCACACACCACAAGTGGCAGTGAGAAAGTTTGTTCTGTGAGTGGACCAGTTGAATATCCTGTACATAGTACAGCAGGTAAGACTGTAAGAGTAACAGAGAGAGTTCTGAGTGAGGAGATGTTTATTCAGCCTCCTTTGCTCCCTGTCTCTCCAAATCCTTCTGAACCATCTGAATATCTTTTAAACATCACAAAATCCAGCATGAAGACAGGCCCTTAGACCCAACTTGTCCACGCAGACCAAACTAATTACACTTACCTGCGTTTCATCCACATCCTATCCACGTATCCGTTCAATGTTTTCTTAAACATTGTAATAGCACCTGTCTCATCTACCTCCCGTGGCAGCACCACCCTCAGTCTAAATATGCTATCCCCCAGATTCTGGTTAAATCTCTATTCCCCCCCCCCCCCCCCAACTTAAACCTATGTCCATTAGTTACTGATTCCCCGACTCTGGACAAAAGACTGGAGCAACGGCCCAGCCTGCTCAACCTCTCCCTGTACCTCAGGCCTCCTCTCCCCCAACCTGAGACCTGGTAACGTCCTCGTAAATCTCCTCTGCACCCCTCTCCATCTTGACGACATCTCTCCTGCAGCATGGTGACCGAAACTGAACACAGGTTCCTCTGGCAGCCATGTCCTTGCGCATTTCTCACACACCATCACCCTCCCAAGCCCCCAAGCTATGAAACTGCTCACATCTACTGAACTCACAGGACCACCCAAGGCCTATTTGTTAATTCTCGCCACACTCCTAACCCAAGAATAGCAGGAACATTGTTCAAGAAACAAAGACAGATTTAGTAGAATGGACACTTGCTGCAGTTTTAATTTAAAATTTAAACATATAGCATGGTGACAGGCCCTTTCGGCCCACAAACCCATGCCACCCAATTACATCCAAATGGCCTCCAACCCCTGGTATGTTTTGAAGTTATTACAACAACAAACAGAAGCTGGGGCACAGTCCATACAGACGGGTCAATGCTGTCCCCAGTCGGGTCCCACAAGGCTCTCCTCCTTTCTCACCCACACACTGCCAACATTCCATCATCAGGAGACCTCCCTTCCTTCCCAACTTCCGTCAGACTCTGGGGGGTCCAACAGGCCATTCAGCCCAACACTATCATGCTAACCCAGCTGTGCTCCTGAGCCAGTTCCATGTGCCTGCATTCAGCCCTTATCCCTCCAAACCAATGGCTCTCCACCTCGTTTTTTTCCACACACACACCACCTTAAATAATCCCTTACTAACGGCTCTAAGCTGTTTCCATCCATACATTACTCTTCAATACAACAGCCACACCCACTTCCTCTGGCAGCTCATTCTGTTAACCCACCCTGTGGGAGAAAGGCTGCTTGTAAACATTTTTCTACAAGGCCATCTTATATCTTGCATACACCTCTTTTCCACCTCCATCCCCCTTTTCCCCATTTACATCTCTTAGTTTTCTCTTATTACACTTAATGTACAACAACACATTAAAGACATAAAGTACCCTGCAGATCTCACATCCACTCATACCTTAACCCCAAAAGTCCCCACCCCTCTCTGAGTTTCCCCATATCCCTTGCCTGGCAACCACAACTCCCCTTTCCATTTGGATTGCGATCTTGTTCCCAGCGTCAACTGATATTGCAATGACGGTTATTCCCCCTCTACCCAGCCCTCTCCAGAAAACACTTTTTTTTAACACATATAACAAAGCTCTCTTCTTTTATCCCCCCCCCCCTTACTCCCTTCCTTCCCTTCTCTTTTCCCTCTTTGGTTTTTTACATATACATTGTTTTACATCTTTATATATACTTTATCGCCATTCTTCATTCTTGTTACATCTCTTCATCTCTTCTCCTGTCCTGCAAACGTTCTGCGAATTCTTGCGCTTTCTCTGGATCCGAGAACAGTCTGTTTTTCTCCCCGGGTATAAATATTTTAAGCACACCTGGATGTCTTAATATGAATTTATAACCTTTTTTTCCATAAAGTTGATTTCGCTATATTAAATTCCTTCCTCCTCTTTAAGAGTTCAAAACTTATGTCTGGTTAAAAAAATATTTTTTGACCCTTGTATTCCAATGGTTTATTATCTTCTCTAATTTTATTCCTTGCCCGTTCCAGTATATTTTCTCTTGCCGTGTGTCTCAAAAATTTTACTAAGATGGATCTTGGTTTTTGATGTGCCTGCGGTTTCGGAGCTAGTGTTCTGTGTGCCCTTTCCATTTCCATTTCTTCCTGCATTTCTGTCATTCCCAGGACCTTCGAGATCCATCCTTTTATAAATTCCTTCATATTTGTGCCTTCTTCACCCTCCTTCAGGCCCACTATTTTTATGTTGTTTCGCCTACTATAATTTTCCAACATATCAATTTTCTTGTGTCTCTTTAATTTTTTTGTCACTTCCAATTCCATTTCTACAGCCGTTTCCCGCTCTTCCACATTCTCTACTCTTTTCCCTATTTCTGTCATGACCAGTTCTAACCTTTGCATTTTATCTTCTGTTCTTTTCATTTTCCTTTTAATTGCATTAAATTCTAATGACAACCTTTCTTTTAGTGATCTCATTTGTTCTTCAAATAAGACTTTATCTATATTCTGTCCATCAGTTTTACCTTCTATTTCTCTGTGAAGATCTTGGTCTTCTTCTTCCTCTTCTTCTGTGTCTGTATCTGTGTTTGTGTCTCCTTCTCTTCTGTTTTTCCTGATGAGCTGCTTGTATCTCTTTGTTGGGCCTCATCTTGCTGGGTCTCTTGTTGCTGGTCCTCCCCTCCTGGGCTTCTCGTCTATTGTGCTTCCTGACGTTGGTCTTCTTGTCGGTCATCCCTCCGTCTATCTCCCTCGTCTGTTTCATCGCTCCCTCTTCTGCTGGCTTCCTCGTCCTCCAGCTGAACGCCCTGGTGTTGGGCATCCCTCAGCTGTTCGCTCTGTGACAGCCCGTTCCCCTGCTGAACCCCCCTCCCGCCGGTGCCCTCTTTCTCCTTTGACTGCGCACTGTGCATGCGTGAGGAGTCGCCCATGCACAGTTGCGCACTTTTGTTTGGCTCCGACAGCCATTTTTGTAGTACACCGGCTGGTGGGTTGCGACAGCACAGGGCAGGCACTGACCTCGAGGGTCGGGCGCTCCTCAACACCACAACGTCCTGTTCCTTTGTGCAGGTAAGGCCTTCTTCTATCTTCTCTGGCGACTTTTCTACTTTATTTCTCAGTTGTTCTTACTTTCACCTTCTTGAAAGCCTTCTTCTTTGTATCTTTATCTTCTATTTCTTATATTTTATTTATGTTATGCTTTGCTTTTTCCTAACTTTTTATCCTATTTTCCTCAAGAGGGCTGGTTTTCCCAACCGGCCACTACTCCATCACGTGACTCCCCCTCAGAATAAATTAATACCCATGACTCTGGATAATAAGATCTTGGACACTTGGTGCCGAAAGAGGATCAGGTGTATCGAGGATTGTTATGAGCAAGGGCAGCTTAATGTTATTCGAACAGTTAAGGAATAAATATGATTTGTCAAATAAAACTTTCTTCTGTTATCTTCAGCCAAGATCTTTCTTAAGGGATAATTTGGGACTGTCTATGGTCCTGCCTGTGTGTAGTAATTTGGAGATTCTAATTCAAAAAGGAAGATGTGCAAGTTAACGTCTATGATGTATCTCCTATTCCAAAGTGAAGGCCCGAAGGCAGGCTTACACAAGTCGAGAGAAAGGTGAGAGATGGACTTGAGCACATCAATCCATGAGTAGAGCTGATCAGACTTGTGCCAGGTACTGGTTGGTGCAATATAATTTCCGCATCATCTATATCCCACACCACAAAAATTACATAAATCTAAATCAGTGATTTCAGAAATGTGCTTTAGGTGTGGTGTGGAGATTGGAACCTTTATCTATTCAACCTGGCTGTGAAAAAGGTGAGATCCTTCTGGGAGGACCTGACATTCTGGGAAACATTATGGACATGAGTTTTAAACTGTCCAGATTCCAAATTCAGTTTGTGAAGGCCGCCTTGTTGGTAGTCAGGATGTGTATAGCAGTCATATGGAAGTCTGACTCCCAACTAAATATTATACGATGGAATACGGAAATGCAGAGTTGCATTCCCCTGGAGAAAATCACGTATAATTTATGGAGGAAATATGACACATTTGTTTGGGTGTGGCAACCCTATCTGCAACACATTGGTACACAGATATAATTCTACATCTTCTAAATAAAGGAAATGCAACAATCCATGCCAGTAATGAAACGATTGAGATCAATGAAGTGGGTTGTGGCACAGATGATGGGCTCTTGTATTTGTTCCTTATCCTTTTATTTCAGGTTTCTTTGGGTTTTTCTTAAATTCCCTGAAGGGTTTGTGACTTTCCCAACATTTGGTTCTTTGCGCGAAAGCCGCACTGTGATTCTGGGAGAATATTCTCAGCGACACTAGGTATTATTCTATTTAGTAGAATCCTAGCGAAGATTTTGCCTGCAATGGAGAGCAACGTGATTCCCCTGTAGTTTGAGCAGTCTGATTTCTCGCCTTTGTTTTTGTACAGGGTGATGATGGTGGCATCACGAAGATCCTGAGGCAGAGGAACTACTGACATGGTCTTTGCCCTCAGACAGCTCCAAGAAAAGTGCAGAGAACAAAACAAAGGACTCTACATCACCTTTGTTGACCTCACCAAAGCCTTCGACACCGTGAGCAGGAAAGGGCTTTGGCAAATACTAGAGCGCATCGGATGCCCCCCAAAGTTCCTCAACATGATTATCCAACTGCAAAAAAACCAACAAGGTCGGGTCAGATACAGCAATGAGCTCTCTGAACCCTTCTCCATTAACAATGGCGTGAAGCAAGGCTGTGTTCTCGCACCAACCCTCTTTTCAATCTTCTTCAGCATGATGCTGAACCAAGCCATGAAAGACCCCAACAATGAAGACGCTGTTTACATCCGGTACCGCACGGATGGCAGTCTCTTCAATCTGAGGCGCCTGCAAGCTCACACCAAGACACAAGAGAAACTTGTCCGTGAACTACTCTTTGCAGACGATGCCGCTTTAGTTGCCCATTCAGAGCCAGCTCTTCAGCGCTTGACGTCCTGCTTTGCGGAAACTGCCAAAATGTTTGGCCTGGAAGTCAGCCTGAAGAAAACTGAGGTCCTCCATCAGCCAGCTCCCCACCATGACTACCAGCCCCCCCACATCTCCATCGGGCACACAAAACTCAAAACGGTCAACCAGTTTACCTATCTCGGCTGCACCATTTCATCAGATGCAAGGATCGACAATGAGATAGACAACAGACTCGCCAAGGCAAATAGCGCCTTTGGAAGACTACACAAAAGAGTCTGGAAAAACAACCAACTGAAAAACCTCACAAAGATAAGCGTATACAGAGCCGTTGTCATACCCACACTCCTGTTCGGCTCCGAATCATGGGTCCTCTACCGGCACCACCTACGGCTCCTAGAACGCTTCCACCAGCGTTGTCTCCGCTCCATCCTCAACATCCATTGGAGCGCTCACACCCCTAACGTCGAGGTACTCGAGATGGCAGAGGTCGACAGCATCGAGTCCACGCTGCTGAAGATCCAGCTGCGCTGGATGGGTCACGTCTCCAGAATGGAAGACCATCGCCTTCCCAAGATCGTATTATATGGCGAGCTCTCCACTGGCCACCGTGACAGAGGTGCACCAAAGAAAAGGTACAAGGACTGCCTAAAGAAATCTCTTGGTGCCTGCCACATTGACCACCGCCAGTGGGCTGATAACGCCTCAAACCGTGCATCTTGGCGCCTCACAGTTTGGCGGGCAGCAGCCTCCTTTGAAGAAGACCGCAGAGCCCACCTCACTGACAAAAGGCAAAGGAGGAAAAACCCAACACCCAACCCCAACCAACCAATTTTCCCTTGCAACCGCTGCAATCGTGTCTGCCTGTCCCGCATCGGACTGGTCAGCCACAAACGAGCCTGCAGCTGACGTGGACTTTTTACCCCCTCCATAAATCTTCGTCCGCGAAGCCAAGCCAAAGAAGAAGAAGAGAAGGTTCTTTGCATTTGTTTATTTTATCTCATTTTTTCTTTGTTGTATTAGGGGATGGGAGGGAGGGGATAAACTATTGTTGAAAGAGATTGTGTTGTTTGGATTTGTAGGACTCTTTAAAAATCAAAAATAAAATATTCAAAGCAAAAAGAGATTGTTCTTCAACCTAGAGGTTCTGCTCCAGGTTTCTAGACCTCCTGCTTGAAGGTAACAGTGACTAGGGTGATGGGGGCCCTTCATGATGTTGGCTGCTTTGTTGACATCTGAAATGGGTGGGAGGTTGGAGCCTGCGATGGACCTGGCTGTGTCTGCTACCTTTTGCATTCCTGGGCACTCGAAATCCCAAACCAGGCTGTGATGCTTCCAGTCAGTACATTCTCCACAGAGCATCTGCAGAAGGGTCAATAGAGTACCTGACAACATGTCGAACCTCCTCAGACTCTTTAGAAAGTGGAGCCGTTGACCCTGTTCTATGATTGTTCGGATAGTATGGAGGGTAGTTTAAAAGGCATCCACATATTATTGTGCTCAGGAGTCACATATCGGAGGTGCAAGTGGTTATGGGCCAATTGTTGGCAATGGGTTGATACAGATCTGCCAGTCTTAATTTTTTTTTGGCTATGGCCCCTCTAGGACTCCCTTCCCGGTGAAGCAGACAAGTTTAATTGGTTTTTCTGTACTTCTCTCCTTCCAATCACATACAAACCACAAAAAATATTTTATGATTTCTGTCCATGCCCCCCCCACCCCACTCCTTAAATGGGCTGTACAACCCCTGGTGAAAATGGGTGGTGTAGAAGGGATGATGGACAGAGTTGCCTGAAGGCCTGTTCCTGGGTTATACGGCTCTTTGTAAGATGTTCTGGAAACATAGCTCTTTTGTCAAGATTTTAGCTACCAACTACAACACTGAGGTAGAGAGAGTGGAGAGCACCAAGTTCCTTGGAATTCACTTAACTAGTGACCTATCGTGGACACTGCAGTGAACTGGAATTCACTGTCTATGTATTGTCCAGATGGCTGGCTCCTCCCATGGCTCCACCCTTTACCTACCCAAATACAAACCCTGGTTTTCCTGCCTTACCTTAGATTTACCTGAGAACTGTTGTATCTATTGGCCATTAAAAGCTATTAAAAGCGCGGTTGTACTCCTCACTTGTCTCTGAGTTACAATTTTAATAGCTTAACTTTGAATCAGGATGGAAGCCCTGTAAAGCCAGGTTTGCTCCAGGTTGACCCTCTGTCCCCAGAGGCCCCAGAGGAATTCGCCTACTGGCTGGAGTGCTTCCAGTCCTACCTGACAGCCACGCAAAATAGTCTCTGGAGATCTGCACTTGTCTCTCGAATCGGCCCTCAGGGGTTCACTGTCATCAAAGACTGTGCTAACTACGAGTCGCCCATAGAAAACTTGAAGGCCTGCTTCATGAGGTTCCAGAATGATGTGCTAGTGAGGCACCAACTCTCTCAACGTCAGCAGCGTCCTGGTGAGTCACTGGACAATTACGTCCTTGAACCAGAAAATGCCACTATGAAGCAGCTGTGGCCTGGGTGGGAGAGGAGAAACAAATCCAGGTCACTCTCATGGCGGGAGTGAGGTTGATGTACGTGAGGCAGTGACTGCTGGAGTTGGAGAAGAAAGACTTGGCCAGCACCCTGGAGCTGGTGTAAGCTCTTGAACAGGCCCAACTGGGAGCTGACGACCTCACGGGCGAAGGCAGAACCTTTTCATAGGACCAGCTCATTGTGGTGCCAGTGACCCCTGCAGTCCCACACGTGACCAGGGATGCTACTTCTGTGGATAGACACCTCACTTCCATGCCCGATGCCCCTCAAAGGAATCCGTGTGCGTTGGATGCAGTAAGCGAGGGGACTGGGGGAAGGTCTGTCAAGCTAAAGGGAACCCAAAGAGGGCAACTGTGTGTGCAACCCCTGAGTTGTCGTTCAATCTGTGCCTGGGTCCTGAAATGCCAGCCTCCACCTCTCCATGCTGTTCGTCGCCAGTGTCTTGCTGCGCCTCGTGGCGGGAGCTGCCACCGGAAGTGAAGCATCGCGGGAAGCCACAGCGACCATCTTGCCATGCCTCATGGTTAGCGCCACCTAGTCCATTGTAGGGTCAAGATGGAGGGTGGCCATCTTGCCACACCTTAAGTTCAGTGCCACCTAGTCCATCACTGGGTCAAGATGGAGGGCAGCCATCTTGCTGTGCCTCGTGGTTGACGCCATCTTGTCTGCCCGCGGGCCAAGAGGAGAGAGTCGACATCAGCATGGGGAGTGCTGGGGTTTCTAGAACACTGGCGTCGGTCGTCCTGGATTAGGCAATACCTCACCAATTGAATAACTCGATGATGGAGGTGAGGAGAAATGGACACTTAACTGATTGCTTGGTAGACACTGGGTCCACGGATAGCTTTTATAAACTCCGTGGTGCAACTAACAGACTATCATATTATCCTCGCTTCACACTCACACTCTGCGATGTTCCAGGGGTATGGTATAGCATATCTATCTGTAAAAGAGGAGGATTTTTGTAAGTTCCGATTGTATGTTCTGCTGGGCCTGGACTTCCTGTATCACCTTAAAATCGTGACCATGGAGTACTCTGGCCCACTCCCTCCAATCACGGTGTGGAATGGAAGGTCCCAAAATCCGGACACCACATGCGGTCTCTGCACTCTAAATATTGATGCCCCCCAACTGTTTCCAAACCTGACCCCCCCGATTGCAAACCAATAGCTACAAAGAACAGGCGATACAGTGCGGGGAGATCGGAAATTTATCAGAGCCAAGACACAGTGGCTGCTCAAAGAAAACATCATTGAACCTAGCAACAGCCCATGGAGAGCCCAGATTGTAGGGGAAGAAAAGTCCAGGCTAGTGATTGACTACAGCCAAACAATTAATCGTTTCACACTCCTGGATGCATACTCCCTCCCTCGAATTTTGGACATGGTGAATGAAATTGCGCAGTACCGGGTCTATTCAACCATCAACCTGATTCCTGCATACCCTCAGTTACCGATCCATTCCAAGGTCTGCCCCTACTCAGCACTTGAGGGAGATGGATGGCTCTATCAGTTCTGGAGGGTCCCTTTGGTATCATCAATGGGGTCTCGGTCTTCCAGAGATAGATGGTCAAAATGGTCGATGAGTACGGGTTGAAGGCCACCTTTCCTTATCTTGAAAACGTCACCATTTGTGGACACTCTCTGGAAGACCATGACGCCAACCTCCAGAAGTTTCTACACACGGCCAAGGCCTTGAACCTCATGTACAACTCCAGTAAGTGCGTGTTCTGGACAAAACGTCTGGCGATCCTGGGCTAGGTGGTGAAGAATAGCGTCATTGGCCTGACCTCGATTGAATGCGCCCCCTGTTAAACCTCCTGATCCTGAGAATCAGGATCCCTCACTACGCAAATAAGGTCTTCCCCCTCTTTCCCATTGTCGGCTGAGGCCCAGGTGGCTTTCGAATACATTTAGAGCTACATCGCAAAGGCTACCATGCATGTGGTGGACGAGAATGCACCCTTTCAGGTGGAGAACGATGCCTCTGACGTAGCTCTGGCTGCTACCCTTAACCAGGAGGGCAGGCCGGTTGCCTTTTTCCCCTGTACCCTACAAGGCCACGAGCTTCAGAACTCATCTGTGGAGAAAGAGGCTCAAGCCATCGTAGAGGCAATCAGAAACTGGAGGCATTACCTGGCCGGCAGAAAATTTACACTGCTCACCGACCAGTGAACGTCATTCTCGAGCTTGGCCTGTTCCAGCGATTTGGCCAGTTCAACGTGGTTAGCCAGGTCCTCCTTACCCGACTCGAGCAGTCGCTGCCTCATGTACCTTGAGCAGACCCCTGCGACTAGAGTGTCCCGGATCTGTTCTTCCTCATGAACGCGAGCTGTAGCCGCTTCGTACCTGCACTTCTTGGTCTCTTCTGGCCGCTGGCAAAGTAGAGTGAGTCGGTGCTTCGCTAGGACCTCGCTTTGCGACTTCAGGTACCAAGTTTTCAACGCCTCGAAGGCAGTATCAAATGTAGCGCAGTCCCTGATGACTGCATACCCTTTCATTTCTACCCTTGATACGAGTGCGGACCTCCTGAGTTCATCGGTGTGGAAGATGTCTCTGGTCGCATTCAGGTAGGCTTGGAGGAGTCCAGCCAGTATGTGAACTCTTCAGCCGTGTCGGGGGATAGAGAGTCTATCAGCTGCAAACCTGGCTTGAGCAGTGCTTTCATCGTTTAGGGAATAAGCTAATAAAAGTATCGCGAGAAGCTCTCACGATTGGAGGGAGAACAAACATTTTTATTAGCTTATATCTGAGGGTAGGGTCTCACAGTCATCTTCAGAAGGGTTCTGGGTTTAGGCGGGAAACCAGGGTTATAGGTGAGCAGATGGGGGTGGAGCCGGAGGTGGGGCCAGCCACTACCAGTGAATCGTAGTTCACTGCAATAGGTTGAGGAGCTTACATCAAAACTGCCCAATCAGGGAAGGCTGTGTTAGATGTGACATCCTGTTGCCTGGTGTGAATCTATGACTGACAGCACACCTGAGAAGCTGATTGTTTGTGACACAACAGGCCTGCGCTGTCTCTCATTACTGAGGGGCTGGGCTGAGATACTTAGCAAATTTGGGTACATGTACCTTGGGAAACGTGGTGGCCAGGATAAAAATACACTCACTTCCTCAGTACTGCTTGTGTGAGGATGTGGGCGGCACCTCACGCAACTCTCTGTCGCTGCATCAGACAGCCCACAGCATTCCCTTGACAGGGCTCCCAGGTCCGACGGTGAATTGGTGCAGAGAGGCTGAACTCCCGGGACTCTGCGTGACGATCCGCTCAAGTAGGTCAAACGTGACGTCTGAATCTTTTGCACGATTCCCTGTACCCAATCATTCTGGCAAATGCGCGTTCCCTTACCTCCATCCCCCAGCCTTCTGTCTTCCCTTCCCTCGAGTGACCTCCTTCTCTCTCCTCATCTCCCACCCTCAGACTGGCTCTACTGGACGTTATCAGCTGAACTGCAGAGTGTCAGTGAGCTGGGAAGATGCCACAGTTCTTCCTCTGATGGCCTCGAGGCATTACCCTGCCCTCATTTCTCTTTCTCCCAGCTCCTTTGAGTGATATCTCTCAATCACTGGCCAATTTCAGAGTCTCCCACTGCCTCTTGGATCAGGGAATATGCATCTCAGAGGCACTCGTCCAAAGAGCAAGGGTCTTCCATTCTTGGAAGCAACGCAGAAGGAGAAAGGAGTCTCCCAGGAGAAGCAGGGGAACAGAAAGGACAGGAAAGGCTGGTTGAGTGTGGTGAGATGTAATTACATCACTAGGCCACCAGGGGTCATCCCGGTGACCTTGTCTATAAAGCCATCCAGAGCTACAGTCTAGCCTTCCAGGTTGGTCTTGCAGAGAGACAAGACCCTCGTAGTGTCCATATTAGTTTATTAAAGCTGTCTTATCCTCGCACTGCTGGTGGGGTTATTGTCAGTACAGAGAGATCAAATTTAAAGAAGTTTGGCTTTTAGACTGAGGCACAGCAGCAGTTTCAGACAAAGTGAAATTAGTTTCTTGCCACAAGATCCATACAGTGGTCATTAGTGGTGAGCAGGCCATTTCCTTTGCTAAGATTATTGCCTTTCAGAGATTTTGTAGCACACGTGTAACCAGTGTTTATTGGGAGCTCCAAAACTTCAAAATTGCAAATTAAATGCTCATTTGTCAATCATTATCAATTTGCATTTTGGACAATTCCCAAACTGATCCCACTGCCCCAGTCTCTCCCCACAGCCCTGAATCGGTCCCCATACTGATCCCATTGCCCCGCTCTCTCCCCACAGCCCTGAATCGGTCCCCATACTGATCCCACTGCTCCACTCTCTCATACAGTCCTGTATCAGTCCCCAAACTGATCTCACTACCCTGTTCTCTCCCCACAGTCCTGTATCAGTCCCCAAACTAATCCCACTTCCCCGCTCTCTCCCCACAGCCCTGAATCGGTCCCCGCACTGATCCGACTGCCCCGCTCTCTCCCCACAGCCATATATCGGTCCCCACACTGATCCCACTGCTCTGCTCTCTCCCCACAGCCCTGTATCAGTCCCCAAACTAATCCCACTTCCCTGTTCTCTCCCCACAGCCCTGAATCGGTCCCCACACTGATCCCACTGCCCCGCTCTCTCATACAGTCCTGTATCAGTCCCCAAACTAATCTCACTGTCCCACTCCTTTCCCACAGTCCTGTAATAGTCTCCAAACTAATCCGACTGTCCCCCTCTCTTCCCACAGTCCTGTACCAGTTCCCAAACTA
>NC_091470.1:5857903-5980403 GCF_036971445.1 Narcine bancroftii | reverse complement strand
GGGTCTCCCCATTTTCTGGTGCCTCGGGCCAGTCCGATGCAACCCCTCGTGGCTCCTACTGATTGTACGAGCCTCCATTTTGGGCGCAGACCCCGCGGTCGTGGTATTTTTTAAATAAAACTGCCATTGGCTCCTTTAGTAGGCTGTTTAAAACCTGTGTGGCACCAGTATCGGACTGGGTGGTTGGACCCCGTGGAAGCTCCGCTTCTCTGGTCCACGGTCTCAGTGGGACTGGTTTCAACAGCCCCTGCAGCGCCGCCATTTTGCTGGATAATCGGGCAGAAATGCGAAAACCGCAGCAGCCGGAACATTCAGCCGACAACAACAGAGGGGCTCAGCAGGTCAGCAGAGCTGTGGGTAGGGAACTGTTTTCGAGGTGGCTCCAGGCCTGAAACGTGGTCCGACAGTTTCTCTCCACAGATCTCGCCTGAGCTGCTGAGTCCCTCCAGCGCCGACATTTTACAGAACACCAGGACATGGTCCCCGACGATCTGACGTGAAGTGCTTCCTAGATCCTTCACCAGCACCTGAGTGTGAGTTCTCAGGGGCAGGTTGGTGCCATGGGCAATGGAGACCCTCCCTCCTTCCTGCACCAACTGCATCAGATTCATTTTTATTTCGAGTTGGATTTGAGCGTGGCCTTGTCCGTGGGTTGGCTCTCATTTCCTTCATCTCTTGAAACAGTCTGGCTTGGAAACCCGAGTGCAGACTGCAGAAGGTGGCCAACTTGGCCAGGTTCATCACAGGCACCGACCCCCTCATTCATTGAAGACGTGCCTCCAAACACACTGTGAATCTTCTGGGAGGGAGCCAGGGTGAAGAGAGTGCCGGGGAGGGAGAGACCCTTGCGAGATGGTGGCTGCTTTTCCAGGACAGTAGGAGGTGCAGATGGAGAGGAGGGGATGTGGGGTGGTGTGACGGCCTGAGCTGTCCTCTGCTGTACCCTGTGTGGACCAGTTCCTGTGTACCGGCAGTGAAGGCGTGGCTAGAGCAGCTGATACAAGCAATGTGACAGGGATGGGCAGCTCAGTTAATGTAGTGGTTAGCACGACGTTTATACAGCACCAGTGATGAATCCGGTGCTGTCTGTAAGGAGATGCACATTCCCTGCGTGGGTTTCCTCCTGTTCCCTCTCACTGGGTTTCTAAATCGTTTGGTGTATTTGGACGGCAATTGTTTTTTACTACTTCACCATAACATATAAACATAGAAACATAGAAGATAGGAGCAGGAGTAGGTCATTCGACCCTTCGAGCCTGATCCGCCATTCAACGAGATCATGGCTGATCTTAAAGTTCAGTACCCCGTCCCCGCCTTCTCTCCGTAACCTTTAATATCCTTATACTGAAGAAATAGATCTAATTCCCTCTTAAATAGATTTAATGAACCTGCCTCCACTGCTCTCTGTGGCAACGAATTGCACAGATTCACCACCCTCTGGGTCAAGAAATTCCTCCTCATCTCGGTCCTAAATGGTTTGCCTATTATCCTCAAACCATGGCCCCGGGTTCAGGATTTTCCCATCCTTGGAAACATCCCATCTGCATCCATTCTGTCCAGTCCTGCCAGAATTTTATAGGTCTCTATGAGATCCCCTCTCAATCTTCTAAACTCCAGCGAGTACAATCCCAATTTGCACAATCTTTCCTCCTAAGTCATTCCTGCCATTCCAGGTATCAGCCTGGTGAATCGCCTCTGCACTCCCTCCATTGCAAGAACATCCTTCCTTAGATAAGGTGACCAAAACTGCACACAATACTCCAGGTGGGGTCTCACCAAGGCCCTGAACAGCTCCAGTAAGGTATCCTTATTCCTATACTCAAACCCTCTTGATATGAAGGCCAACATACCATTTGCCTTTTTAACCGCCTGCTGTACCTGCATGCTCGCCTTCAGAGACTGGTGTACAAGTACCCCTAGGTCTCTCTGCACTTCCCCATTTCTTAATATATTGCCATTCAAATAGTAATCTGCCCTCCGGTTTGTATTACCAAAGTGGATCACCTCACATTTATCCACATTGTAGTGCATTTGCCATGTATCTGCCCAGTCCCTCAATTTATCCAAATCACACTGGAGCTTCCTGACCCCCTCTTCTGTGCACACAACCGCTCCTAGCTTAGTGTCATCTGCAAATTTGGAGATATGACCTCCAATCCCTTCATCCAGATCATTCATGTAAATTGTGAACAGCTGGGGTCCCAGTACAGATCCCTGTGGCACCCCACTGGTCACCGCCTGCCACTCAGAAAACGAGCTATTTATCCCAACTCTCTGTCTTCTACCTGCCAGTCAGTTCTCAATCCACATCAATACTTTGCCCCCAATCCCATGAGCCTTGATTTTGTAAGCCAGTCATTTATGCAGGACCTTATCGAAGGTCTTTTGGAAGTCCAGGTAGACCACATCCACTGGCTCTCCCCCATCTATTTTACCTGTCACCATCTCAAAGAATTCCAATAGATTTGTCAAGCACGATTTACCTTTTGTAAATCCATGTTGACTCCGTCCGATCCCTTCTCTGCTAGTCATATGTTCCGCTATTACATCCTTAATAATGGATACCATCATTTTGCCCACTACTGATGTAAGGCTCACCGGCCTATAATTCCCCGCTTTTTCTCTACCCCCCTTTTTAAATAGTGGAGTAACATTAGCTACCCTCCAATCCATGGGTACTGATCCTGAGTCTATCGAGTTCTGGAAAATAATTCTTAAAGCATCTGCTATCTGAATGGCCACTTCCTTAAGTACCCTAGGATGTAGATTATCAGGCCCTTGGGATTTATCTGCCTTCAATCCCATCAATTTCCCCAAGACCATGTCCTTAGAGATACTGATTTCTTTCAGTTCCTCCCTTGCATTAGTCTCTATGTTTCCCAACATCCTTGGGAGGTTATTTGTATCCTCTCTTGTAAAAACAGAACTAAAGTAAGATTTAATTGGTCTGCCATTTCCTTATTCCCCATTATATATTCCCCTGATTCCGACTGCAAAGGACCTACTCTGGATTTCACCAATCTTTTCCTCTTGACATATTTATAAAAGCTTTTGCAGTCGGTTTTTATATTTGCCGCAAGCTTACTTTCGTAATTTATTTTTGCCCTCTTGATTAATCCCTTTGTCCTCCTTTGGTGCATCTTGAACTGCTCCCAGTCTTCGGTTGTGGTACTTTTTTTGGCCAATTGATATGCTCTCTCTTTGGACCTAATGCTGTCTCTAATTTCCCTTGTTATCCACGGTTGAGTCACCTTTTTTGGTTTATTTTTATGCCAAACCGGTATAAACGATTTTTGCAATTTCTCCATTAGATCTGTGAATGCTTCCCATTGTCTATCCACAGTCAACTCCCCCATAAACACCACCCAATCAATCTTACTCAACTCCCGTCTCATACCATCATAATTCCCTTTATTTAAATTCAGGACCTTAGTCTCGGTTTTAATTTCATCACTCTCCATGTCGAGTGAGAATTCGATCATGTTGTGATTGCTCCTACCCAAAGGGCCTCGTACAACAAGATTGTTGATTAGCCCCTTATCATTGCATAATACCCAATCTAAAATGGCCTGCTCCCGAGTTGGTTCCTCGACATATTGGTCTAGATAACCATCCCGTAAACATTCAAGGAATTCCTCCTCCTCTGTAATTTCACTAATTTGACTAGTCCAATCTATATGCAAATTAAAGTCTCCCATGATGACATCAGGTCCTGTAGTCAATACTTTGATTTCTGAAGGCCAATGTGCCAAGAGCTCTCTTTACAACCCCATCTACATGTGACACCATTTTCAGGGAATTAGGTACCTGGATTCCCAGATTCCTCTGTTCTACCACACTCCTCAGTGCCCGACCATTCACCTTTCTTGGTACGTCCTTTCTTGGTTTGTCCTGATACATGTCGCCATTGAATGCCATCTGCCGTTTTTCCAGCTGGTCCAAATCCCTCTGCAAGGTTTGAAAACCTTCCTCACTGTCCACAACACGTCCAATCTTAGTGTCATCTGCAAACTTGCTGATCCAATTTACCACATTATCATCGATAGAGAAGACAAACAACAATGGTCCCAGCACCGATCCCTAAGGCACACCACTAATCGCAGGCCTTTTCCTCTCTACCCTCCCACCTGCATCTACCTGTTAGCCTGCACTCCTCCCCCTGCGCCTTCCTCTCCTCCTCCTACCTCCCCCTCAATCAGGTGCCTGCCTGCTTTCTCTTATCCCCAACAAAGGGCCCAGACTCAACACATTGGTCACCCTTTCACTTGGTGACCTGCTGAGTTTCTGCAGTGCGTTGGTGTGCTGCACTGGACCCCTGTGTCTGCAAGCTTCCTCGTTGACTGCCATCTATCACAGTAACAAGGCAGTTCAGGATTGGACTGTAACAAGTCTGAAGGGGTTGAATGGCCTCCAACTGTGGTGGCCTTTACCTCCTGGGAAGCCGTGAACCGTGACTCCGGTGGGACAGCGTAGCTCGGGGATACGTGGCTCCCAGACATGCTGAGCTGAGCACACTTCTCCCAGCTCTGATGGCCAACTGATTGAATTCAGGCTGCCCTCCAATCAAACACAAGCAGCAATAATCAAGGCATCGGCGTCTTCCACATCCAACAATTGGAAGGTAAATAAGCAGAAATCCACATGTTACAATTATCCCCACCCAGGTTGAATGGTGCTGGGCTTGTTTTAATTTGATGATTTCCCTGCCTGCCAACGTTTCCTGATCCTTGACCTCACACTGCTGGCAACTCAGTTCATGTGGAGATCCAAACTGAGCCAGTAACCCTTCCGATGCCAAACCTCCCACAGCGTATACGTGAAGGGCGAGGATTCGCTGGATTACAGTCACTGCAGCAGCTTGGACCACCAACTCCTCCCTCAGCTCCATCCACACCACCTGCTGTCTCAGGAAAGCTGTCGACATGTTAAAAGTCATGTCCCAACCCGATCACGTTCTCTTCTGCTTCTGTCAGACATGCGATCGGAAACATGAACCTCCTGATTCAAGGACAGCTTCTCGCTGCTGTCATCCGACTCTTAAATGACCCCTCATTGGTACTGTACTGTTCTATAAACACTGCACTCTGTGACCCACTGTAACACCACACCCTGCACTCTGTCTCACTGTAACCCCCCACCCTGCACTCTGTCTCACTGTAACACCCCACCCTGCACTCTGTGACCCACTGTAACACTGCACCCTGCACTCTGTGACCCACTGTAACCCCCCACCCTGCACTCTGTGACCCACTGTAACACCCCACCCTGCACTCTGTGACCCACTGTAACCCCCCACCCTGCACTCTGTGACCCACTGTAACACCACACCCTACACTCTGTCTCACTGTAACCCCCCACCCTGCACTCTGTCTCACTGTAACACCCCACCCTGCACTCTGTGACCCACTGTAACACTGCACCCTGCACTCTGTGACCCACTGTAACCCCCCACCCTGCACTCTGTGACCCACTGTAACACCCCACCCTGCACTCTGTGACCCACTGTAACACCCCACCCTGCACTCTGTGACTCACTGTAACCCTGCCTAAGGGTGAAGGGGAAAGTTTAAAGGGAATTGTGGGGGATAGAAAGTGGTGGGACTGTGGAATAAGCTGGGATCTGAATTGGTAAACACAGGCTCAATTTTGACATTTAAGAGAAATTTGGTCAGGTTTGTAGGTGAGAGGGTTATGGGACCATATGTTCCACGTGCAGGTAAGTGACTCTAGGCAGAATGATAGCTCAGCACAGACTAGAAGGGTCAAAGGATCTGTTTCTGTGTTGTAGCTTTCAATGGTAGGAGGAGAAGAGAGGGTGACCAGGGTGGGGTGGCTGGTACATCTGCTCAATGGGAGGGGCCAGAAGAGAAGATGACCAGGATGGGGTGGCTTGGTGCTTTTTGAGGTGGTGTTCTCCTTCCATTGCTTACACAGTGCTCTGGGCAGTTCCATTGGTGCACGAGAGGTCCAATCCTGAACTGCATTGTTGCCAACACCCAGAGAAAGAGGGAAAACTCCTCCATTCCCAACAATGATCGGCAAACAAAGCCAATCCCACAGGGCCCCACCTCCTCATAGAAAACTGGAAAGCAGCGCTCTAATGGGACAAACTCTAACTTATTAATTCTGCCCATTTCCAATATGTTAGTAATGAGTAATTTAAAACTTTCAAAGAAAGCTCTTGTTAAATGATCTTTGTGTTGCCCCAAAGATTAAGGCTATATTTAAAAGTTACATGGAATTTAATGCAGACAAGTGTGAGGTGTTGCATTTTGGAAGGACAAACCAAGTAAGGACATACATGGTAAATGGTCGGGCCTTGAGGAGTGCAGAAGAACAGCGGGACCTGGGAACACAGATACATAATTCCCTGAAAGTGGCATCTCAGGTGGATAGGATTGTAAAGAGAGCTTTTGGCACATTGGCCTTCATAAATCCAAGTATTGAGTTGGGATGTTCTGGTAAAGTTGTATAAGGCATTAGTGAGGCCAAATTTGGAGGATTATGTGCAGATTTGGTCACCTAACTATAGGAAAGATATCAATAAGATAGAAAGAGTTCAGAGAAGATTTACTAGGATGTTGTCCAGACTTCAGGAACTGAGTTACAGGGAAAGGTTAAACAGGTTAGGACTTTATTCCCTGGAGTGGAGATTTGATAGAGGTGTTTAAAATTATGAGGGGAATAGACAGAGTAAATGTAGAGAGGCTTTTTCCACTGAGAATAGGTGAGATACAAACTAGAGGAGATGGGTTAAGGTGAAAGTTTAGGGGGAACATGAGGGAGAACTTCTTCACACAGAGAGTGGGGGGGGGTGTGGCACAAGCTGCCAGCTGAAATAGTGAATGTGGGCTCAATTTTAACATTTAAGAGGAATTTGGACAGGAGCATGGATGGGAGAGGTGTGGAGGGCTATGGACTGGGTGCAGGTCAGTGGGACTAGGCCAAGAAAATGGTTTGGCACAGACTAGAAGAACCAAAGAGGCCTGTTATTGAACTGTAATGTTCTAAGGTTCTACATTTCTGGAGCCTCAGTGTTGATTCTAGGGGTGGTGACATTATCCTCTATTAGGTTGAATATGAGCATTGGGTCACTATGGGACCAGTGCAGTCTAAACACCAGAGTGGAGCAGTGTTTAAGATGGTATAGCCACTGCTTCACACCCCCACTATTCCAGGTTTGATCTTGATATCTGGAGTTGACCATATGGAACTTGTCAACACAGTGAGCTAATGGGATGAAGCACCTCACAAGGTTCTGACAGAATAATACTTAGGATCATCAATAGGCTATTCAGTCCATCGAGACTGCCCCACCATTCAAACATGAGCTGATCCATTTCCCCACTGCACGGCCTTCTCCACATAAGCTTTGATGCCCTGGTAATCAAGAACCTGGCTTAAATCCATCCAATGACCTGGCCTCCACAACCACCTGTGGCAACAAATTCCACAGATTCACCACCCTCTGGCTGAAGAAATTTCCCTGCATCTCTGTTCTGAGCGGATGCCCTTCAATCCTGAGGTTGTACCCTCTTGTCCTAGACTCTCCCACCATGGGAAATAACCTTTCCACATCTACTCTGACCATGCCTTTCAGCATTCAAAATGTTCCAATGGGATTGGTAGCACATTTTAGAAGGGCAAAATCACATCATTCAAAATAAAAGCACCAGAACTATTTTTGTCAATGAATTATTTCAATCCCTTCATTACTCCTTCTGTCTCTATAGCTGGAATATTCTTTTTTAAGAAGGCTGCCTTTACTTCACCAATCGTCCTCCTATCAACCTTTGCTCCCCAAATCCAACAACTACAGCCATGGTTTTAGGTCGAACTATTTCTGGAGATCTACGACCGCTGTCCCCAGTTATGGAGTGGTGCACCCTGGAATCGGCCTGCGTGCGTTTACTCCTGCCGCGGCCAAGAAAAGGGGATGCAGCATTGGTTGAGGATCAGAAAGAAAAGTTCTAGTAGAAAATTTTTTAAGTCTGGAGTGAACTCTGCAATGGAATTCACAGTTGTTAGTGTTTAAACTATTGGTTTTTAAGGTGTGTATTAAACTCTGAGATACACTAAACAGTTCTCATTGACCGCTCCCGGCCCGGGGCTCGGCTGCCAACGGTCGGGCTGTGCGGGCTGCCGGGGTTTGCCTGGCGACAGCGGCCTGTGTTCGGTGCTTGGGCCCGGTCTCGGCTGGCTGTCTCTCCCTGCGATGCGGCCGTTCCTCTCACATACCACCTTAAGTAATCCCTAGGCCATCGATGTTCTGTGATTAGTAAGGGATTGCTTAAGGTGGTGTGTGAGTGGGAAGAAAAAGTTTGAAAACCACTGTTTTAATTGTCCCTCATTGACTCGTTATGTGCACGGTTTCAGAATTCCAAAGGAAATGAATCAATGATAATTTTTCTCAAGCAAAATCTTTCAGTAACAATTGGGTCTAGAGCAGTGATTTTCAAACTTCCCCCTAAACTCACATTCCATCTTAAGCAATCCCGATGTCATAGGTGCTCTGTGATTAGTAAGAGATTACTTAAGGCGGTGTGTGAGTGGGGGAAAAAAGGCTGAGAAGAATTAGGAAGAATTTGGACAGGTACGTGGATGGGAGGAGTATGGAGGACAATGGACTCGGTGTACATCAGTGGGACTAGACCAGTGGTTCTCAACCTTTTTCTTCACAGAGAACCAATGGCATAGGGATTACTTAAGGTGGGATGTGAGTGGAAAGAAAAAGGTTGAGAACCACTGGTCTAGAGATTACTGTCCCTAGCTTAGTTTAGAGAAGAGCTGTGCCTGCTAGAGATAGCAAGGGGTGGTGGGTATCGTATGTGGTAACTTGATTGTACAGTTTTCTATCCGTGAGCGGCCACGAGTGTGAAATTTAATTCGGTGAGTGTATGTATGTGCGTGTCTTTTCCCCATGTCGCGACCTCCCCCCACATGTGTAAATGAAAACTACTGTTCAACTGTCCTTGGGACCCGTCAACTGATTTCATATACACAGCAATCTGGTGGTGCAGAATCTCTTCTTCCCAGCAGGAGGGAGGTGGTGAAGAAAATGCAGCTGGGGTGGGATGAGACTTTTAATATGTTGGCTGCGGGAGTTATAGAGGGAGTCGATGTGGTGGTGGGGAGAGATGTGTATGTGCAATGATCTGAGCTATGTGTAGACAGGTACATGGACAGGAAAGGTTAAGGGTGATATGGGCCAAATGCAGATAAATGGGACTAGCACAAGTCGGCAGATCGGTCAGAATGGGGAAGATGGGCCAAATGGTCTTATTACATGCCGTATTTACTCTGACCCTAAAGCCAAGACCTCAGAGGGGTTTAAAAACAAACCTTGCTGGGAAGGTCTCAGCTGTGTTCCCCTGCTTTAACGCTGCTCAGGACAGGCGCCAGAATCGCCGTCGGTTCCCAAGGATGACAACACCTGCCTCGGCTACTTCTCCGAGCAGAGTATCCAGTGACAGGGATCTGACCATTAATGGGAATGACTCATCTGCAGTTCTCCCTCACCCGCCTGTCAAAGGAAGGTGTCTGAGTAACAGAGTATCAAATGTGCTTGGAACTTCATCTGGGAGAAAGGGAGCCAAATCAAACTTTGATTTTCGTTTCAGGGAAGTGGCCATTTCTGACAAGGTCAGTATCCACTGCTCATCAGTAACTGACCCGGAGAAGGTAGAAGTGGGCCATTGCAGTTCTAGTGTGAGGTGTTTCTATAGCAGATTAGGACAAACGCTCCGGTATTTAGACCAGACAAGCATACAGTACCATAGAACACAGTGCCGAACAAGCCCTTCAGCCGGCCATATTGAGCTGACCTATATGAACTTACTCCACACCCATAACCCTCTATTTTTCTCCCATCCACGTGCCTGTCTCAGAGTCTTTTGAATGTCTCCATTGTATCAGCCTCCACCACCATGCCCAGCAATGCATTCCAGGCACCTACCACTCTCTGTGGAAACATACTTTCCACTAAACTCTCTTCCCCTCACCTTAAACGATGCCTTTGGTTGCCCTGGGAGAAAGGAGTTGGCTGTCCAGCCTTTCCAAGCCACTCATGCTTATGCGCACCTATTAACCCACCTTTGTCACTCCAAAGAGAAAACCCCAGCTCTCCTAACCTTGCTTCATAAGACGCGTTCTCCAATCCAAGCACCATCCTGGTAAACCTCCTCTGTACCCTCTCCAAAGCACCCACATCCTTCCAGTAATGAGGCAACCAGAACTGGATGCAATCCTCCAAGTCAATGGTGATATATTTCCAACATGATGTGCCATGTGGAGGGGGTAGTGACTTTTTCCTATGTTATAATGCAAGAAGCCATTGGGCCCATTGGATTCATGGAAGCTCCCAAAAAAAACAAGACCATCAGTTTCCTCTCTCTTACTTTGTCACACACATGCACATCTACCAAGGGGAAACGTACAATCTAAATTACAAACGTTCACGATTTTGTGGTGTTGGGGGCCAAGCAGGGCACTGAGAGGAAATCCACGAGGTCACTGCAAACTCCGCACAGGCAGCACCCAGAATTGTGTGCTTGCTGTTGCAGAGTCCTAGAGCCACACGGCATGGAACAGGCCCTTCAGCCCTACATGTCCATGCCAACCACTCTGGGCTAGTCGTATTTGCCTGCATTGGCTTCATATCCTTCCGAACCCTCCCTATCCATACACTTGCCCAGATGTCTTTTTGAACACCATTGTTGCACCTGCTTCTACAGCTTCCTTCCAGAATTGGACCGTCCTCTGAGTGAAACAGTAGTCCCTCAAGTCTATCCTCTCCCCTCTCACCTTAAACCTATTGCCACTGGTCCAGGTGCACAAAACCTGCTGGAAAAACTCAGCAGGTCACACAGCATCCCCAGGAAGTAAAGGGTAACCAATGTTTCTGGCCTGGGCCCTTCACAGTAGGAAAAGGTCTGTACCCCATCCATGAGGTGGAGTTTCTCCGGCCCATTTGTGCTTTGCGTTCGACCCCAGTATCAGCAGATTTCCTTGTTTCATCCCCTCAAGTCCTACAACCGTCTACCCTGGGGAAAACGCATGTGAGCATTTGCTTTATCCATGTTTAAATTTAAGCGTATAGCTTGGTAACAGGCCCTTCCGGCCCACGAGCCCTTGCCATCTAAATATCCCAATTAAACTACAAACCAACTTTGGGTTTTGAACAGTCAGAGGAAACCCACTCAGACATGGGGAAACGTGCAAACTCCTTACAGACAGCGCAGGATTCTAACCTGAGTCACTGGCACCACAACAGAGACGAGGAGATGAGGAGTTTCTGCTAATCTCAGAAAGGAGTGAATCTGTGGAATTCCCAGCCCAAGGAGACAATAGAGGCTGCCTCATTAAAGGTACTGAAGACAGAGATGTTTGTATAGTAGGGGAATGAAGGGCAGGTGGAGCTGAGTCCACAGCCAGATCAGCCATGATGCTATTGAATGGTTGGCCGAATGGCAAACTCCTGCTCCCATTTACTATGTTAATTATGTCCATGCATTCCTTGGCCTGTTGAAGTTGAGCCATGACCTGATAAAAGTCTATAAGATGATAAGAAGGCTGGATAGGATAGATCATCCAAATCTTTTTCCCATAATACAGTTATCATATGCAGAGTGTTTAACAGCTCTTGGCCTGTACTCAGTGGAATTTAGGAGAATGAGGGGGAATCTCATTGAAACATTTTGAATGTTGAAAGGTGTGGACAGAGTAGATGTAGACAGACGGTTTCCCACGGTGGGAGAGTTGAGGACAAAAGGGAACAACTTCAGGATTGAAGGGTGTCCGCCTTGGACAGAGATGTGGAGGGTGGCAAATCTGTGGAATTTGTTGCCACAGGTGGTTGCGGAGGCCGGGCCATTGGGTGTATTAAGGCAGAGATTGGTAGTTCTTGATTAGCCAGGGCATCAAAGGTTATGGGGAGAAGGCCGGGCAGAGGGAGCTGAGTGGGGAAATGGCTCAGCTCATGATTAGACAGCGGGACAGACTTGATGGGCCTATTTCTGATCCCATATCTGATGGCCTTATCAAAAACAAGAGAGGATTGGTTTAAGGTGACTGGAAGAAGTTTTAAGGGGTTTATTTTACACTAGAGAGCTGATATCTTTGAATCACCTACCAGAGAAGATGTTGGAGTCTGATCCAATTGCGGTGTTTATGAGAGGAACTAAAATAGGCAAGGATACGAACCAAATATGTCAAAGAGAATTAATGTAGATGAGGAAAAGGAACAACATGGTAACTGTGGGCCAAAGGGCCTCTTTTTGTGCCTCGTTGGGACTGACTCAGGTGCTGTCTATGTGGAGATTGCACGTTCTCCCTGTGGCAGTCATAGGTTTCCCCCAGGTGCTTCTGTTTCCTTTCACATCCCAAAGCTGTGTGGGCCAGTGAGTTAATTGCCCCTGATGCATACTGGGGGGGATGATAGGATCGGAGGGAGCTAGTGAGAATGGGGGAAGAACAGTACTGTGTGGTCATCTTGCTGAAGAAAGGGTGTCATTAATCATTAACGTTGGGACAACACAATGAGTGCAGCAGTTAGTGCGGCACCAGCAACGGGGGTTCGAATCCCACGTTGTCTATAAGTAGTTTGTACGTTCTCCTCGTGTCTGCGTGGGTTTCCTACAACCCTTCAAAACATACCGGGTTGTAGGTTAATTTGGGTGGCACATGTTTAAACGGCCGGAATCGGCTTCTATTGTGGTGTAAATAAATCTTTAAAAACCTAGAAAAGGTACAAAATAGAATCACAAGGATGTTTTTGGGGTTGGAGAGTTTCACTTCTCAGGTGAGGCTGGGGTTTTTCTCCCAGGAGTGTAGGTGGCTAAGGGGAGACCTTATAGAAAGTTTATAAATCCATCAGGGGTGTGGATAAGGTAAAAGGTCCGGAGTTTCCCAGAAGAGGAAAGTCTATGTCTAGAGGGCATAGGTTCAAGGTGAGAGGGGAATGATTTAAAAGGAGACCTGAGGGGCAATCTTCCAGAGAGTGCTGAGAGCTGCCAAAGGAAGTTTATGTTTAATAAGTATTTAGACAGGTAGGTGGATAGGGCTCAGTAGTGGAGAGGGTCAAGAACCTCAAATTCCTGGGTGTCAATGTCTCCGAGGATCTGTCCTGGAGTCTCCATGTCGAGACAATCTCAAAAAAGGCTATACTTTGTGAGGTGTCTGAGATTCAGTGACGTCCGAAGACTCTCATAAACTTCTACAGATCTACTGTGGAGAGCATTCTGGCTGGTCACATCACTGCCCTGTTTGGAGACGCCAACTCTCAGGACAAGAATAAACTCCAGAGGGTTGTTAACTCGGCCTGCGATATCAAAGCCACCAGTCTTCACTCCATCGAGGACATCGACATGAGGCGGTGTCTTAAAAAAGCAGCCTCTATCCTCAAAGACCCCCACCCCCCAAGCCATGCCCTCTAAAATCTGCTACCATTGGGAAAAAGGTACAGGATCCTGAAGACGAGCACTCAGCGACACAAGAACAGCTTCTTCCCCTCCGCCATCAGATTCTGGAATGATCAATGAACAGACATTTTTCATGTACTATTTTAATTTATTTTGGTATGGTGGTTTATATAAAATGTTCGTACTATGGCGCTTCCGGAAAACAACAAATTTTGTGACTTATTCCTGACAATTAATTCTGATCTTGATTCTGATAGGAAAAGGTTAAAGGGATATGGGGTCAAATGCTGGCAAATAGGACCAGCCGAGAGGACAACTTGGTCAACTCCAAGCCGACTCTGCCATGGACGGTGCAGCCGGAAATGACTGGTCTGTGTTAGCTGGCCGGCAGTTTCCTTCTCTGACCCTTGTGGGTTGTAAAGCTGATTTCACACCTCTCGATCTGTCACCCAATACTGTGTTAGATATTTCCTGGAATGTTCTGCTACATATAAATCTGCTGAGATTCAGAACTGCTCGAGAATGCCAACACAGATGGCAGTGAATGATTTAATGCACCCCTCCGCAGGGCTGAGAGTTGGTCTGTGTGGCCAAGCACAATTCAAACGCCGTCTACCAATTTGCCGATTACACTACGATCATCTGCAGAATCACAGATGTCAATGAGGAAGGGTTCTGGGGTGAGAAAGTTGAATGGTGTCATAACTGCAACCTTGCACTCATTGTTAACAAAACCAAGGAGCTGATTGCAGACTTCAAGAGGGGGCATTCAGGAGAACACAAACCAGTCCTCATCGAGGGGTCAGCAGTGGAATGGGTGTCAATATCTCTGAGGATCTGTCCTGGGGCCTACATGTCAACACAATCATGAACAAGGCTTACTAATGGCTACACTTTGTGAGAAGATTTGGTACGTCAGCAAAAACTGGCAAATTTCAGCAGGTGTACCGTGGAGAGCATTCTGACTGGTTGCATCTTTGTCTGGTACGGAGGTGGCGATGCACAGGACAGGAACAGGCTACAGAGGGTTGTGAACTTGGCCAGTGTCTTCACTCCATCAAGGACATCTACAAGAGGCGGTGTCTTAAGAAAGCAACCTCTATCCTCAAAGACCCTCACTACCCAGACCATGCCTTCTTCTCACTGCTACCATCAGGAAGGAGGTACAGGAGCCTGAAGACGAACACCCAATAGTACAAAAACAGCTTCTTCCCCTCCGTCATTAGATTTCTGAACAGACTTCGACCCACAGACACCGCCTCAACTTTCTCTCCTTTTGTACCAATGTATTTACTTTTAACTGTAATTTATAGCAATATTTACACCTGTAACACTGCAACAAAGCAATGACAATAAATTTTGATTCTGATTCTGGACAGGAGAGTATTTATTATACACTGGACGCTTAAGATTATTGTGTTCAGTTCTGGATGCCTTATTACAGGAAGGATGTAGGAGCATTGGAGAGGGTGCAGAGGACATTTACCAGGATTTTCCCTGGATCGGAGAATGTGTCTCATGAAGCAAGGTAGACAGAGATTGGACTTTTCTCTGTGGAATGAGGTGACTTAATAAATATGATGAGGAGGTTTGGATAGGGTAGACATCCAGCACCTTTATCCTGGGCCGACAATAGCATATCCATTTAAGGTGAATAAGAGAAATTTTAGGGGAGACGTCAAGGGTACATTTTTTATACAGAGAATGGTGGGTGGTGGAGGCTGGTACAATAGGGACATCCAAAATTCTCTTAGACAGGCACATGGATGCAAGAAAAGTAGAGCATCCTAACAAATCTTCCCACTTCATGCAGTACAGTGACCAGAACTGACCACTATCCTCCAAATGGGGCCTCACCAATGTCTGGTACAACTGCAACATGACCTCCCAACCTTGATACTCAGTCTCTGACTGGTGAAGGCCAAGATACTGAAACCTTTTTTGATCAAGCTATCTCCTTGTGATTCCACTTTCAAGGTACCAAGTCAAGTTCAAGTTTATTATCATCCAATTGTACAAATACAACCCGATGAAACAGTGTTCTCCGGTCCTCACTGCAAAAACATGCAAACACATCCATTCGAATGGTTCGTGCGCCATGCGTATATAAAAGTAAATAAATATTGTTAAATAAATAGTAGAGTGGCAAAGGGTTAGTGTGACAAGTTCCTCTGGTCGTGAGAAGATGTTTCTCAGCCTGGTGGTGCTGGCTCTAATCCTCCTGTATCTCCTGACGGGAGAAGCTCTTGTAAACTTCTACAGGTGTACAGTGGAGAGCATTCTGGCTGGTTCCAACACTGCCTGGTACGGAGGCGCCAACTCTCAGGACAAGAATAAACTCCAGAGAGTTGCTAACTTGGCCTGCGACATCACAGGCACCAACCAGACTTCACTCCATCGAGGACGTTTACAAGAGGTGGTGTCTCAAGAAAGCAGCCTCTATCCTCAAAGACCCCCACCACCCAGGCTATGCCATCTTCACTCTGCTACCATCGGGGAAAAGGCACAGGAGCCTGAAGACGAGCACTCAACAGCACAAGGACAGCTTCTTCCCCACTGCCACCAGATTCCTGAATGATCAATAAACCAAAGACACTGCCTCACTCTTCGTGCACTAATATTTTCACTTTTTTATAGAAATGTCATCAGATGGTTATAATATGAAGGTTTGCTCCATGACGCTGCCATAAAACCCCGAATTTTGTGACTTGTTCATGACAATATATCCTGATTCTGATTCTGTGGTGTACGGAGCAGCAGATGAAAGGTGAGACATGAGGGGAGGAGAGAGGAAAGGTGAGAATTGATTGGGGGAGAGTTTTGGCTCAGACAGAAGGAAAAGGGGAGAGAGAGAAAGGGAGAGGGAGAGAGACAGAGCAAAAGGAAAGGAAACAGGGGAAGATGTGGGTGGGGGGTGGTTTAATGGAAACCGGAGAAGTTGATGTTAATGCCATCTGGTTGGAGTGGACCCAGTCAGAAGATGAGCTGTTGCTCTTCTAATTTACAAGTGGTCTCAATCTGGCTATGCATGAGACCGTTGTCAGAAGGGAATGGGTCAGTGAATTGTAATGGATGGTCACTGGGAGACCCACGCCAATGTGGCAGAGTCAAGAACGAAGCGGTCTCCCAATCTGTGCCCAGTCTCTCCGATGTAGAGGAGACCACAGTGGGAGCACCAGATGCAGTAGGTGACCCCTGAAGATTCACAAGTGAAGCGTTGCTTCACTTGGAAGGACTGTTTGGGGCCCCGAAAGGTGGTGAGGGAGGGGGTGTGGGTGCAAGTGGAGCACCATTGTTAGACTTCCAAAACTGCAACTCCTCACATTTCTCCCAATGAAATTCCATCACCCATTCCTCTGCTCACCTGTCCAACCCATCAAGATCCTGCTGTCATCTTGGAAGATGCTCTTCACCTTGAGGGTGGTTGGGATCTGGAATGTACTGCTTGAGGAGTGGTGGAGACAGAGATTCTCACAACATTTAAGGAGTATCTCAATCAGCAGAGATGGCTGGTAAATGGGATAAGTATAGATGGGTCCCCAATGGTTGCATGGATATGGTGGACCTCAGGACCTGTTTCCATATTGTATAACTTCATGACAGAGTTGAGAGACACAGGATTTTATGACCATAAGAAATTAGAACAGAAATAGGCCATTCAGCCCATCAAGTCTGCCCCACCATTTAAGCTGATCCATTTCCCCACTCAGCCCCACTGCACGGCCTTCTCCCCTTAACCTTTGATGCCCTGGTTAATCAAGAACTTGTCAACTCTGCCTTAAATACACCCAATGACCTGGCCTCCACAACTGCCTGTGGCAACAAATTCCACAAATTCATAGCCCTCTCGCTGAAGAAATTTCTCAGCATCTCTGTTCTAAGTGGACGCCCATTAATCTTGAAGTTGTGCCCTCTTATCCTAAAAGAGTGGTTTTCAAACTTTTTCTTTCCACTCACATACCACTTTAAGTAACCATATAACCATTTACAGCACAGAAAAAGGCCAGTTTGGCACCACTAGTCTGTGCCGAGCATCTTCTCCCACCAAGTCCCATTGACCCGCATTTGGCCCATAACCCTCCACACCTCTCCCTTCCATATACCTGTCCAACCTTTCCTTGAATATTAACATCGATCTCGCTTCTACCACCTCTGCTAGAAGTTCATTCCACATCCCCACCACCCTCTGCATGAAGAAATTCCCCCTCATGTTGCCCCTAAACTTCTCCCCTTTTACTCTCAATCCATGCCCTCTTGTTTGAATCTCCCCCACTCTCAATGGAAAATGCCTATCCACATGGACTCTATCTGTCCCCCTTATAATTTTAAACACCTCTATCAAATCACCCCTCAACCTTCTACGCTCCAGGGAATAAAGTCCCAGCCTGCTCAACTTTTCCCTTTAACTCAAATCCTTAAACCCCAGCAACATTCTCGTAAATCTCTTCTGCACTCTCTCTATACTGTTTATATCCTTCCTGTAATTCGGCAACCAAAACTGCACACAGTATCCAAATTTGGCCTCACCAATGCCTTGTACAACTTCAAAATGACATCCCAGCTCCTGCATTCAATACTCTGATTTATAAAAGCCAACATACTAAATACCTTCTTCACCACCTTATCCACGTGATCCATTGCACTCCTCAATTGTCGACCATTTAATGTGTATGTCCTATTTTGATTAGTCCCACCAAAATGTAGCACCTCACATTTTTATCGGTATTAAACTCCATCTGCCATCTTCCAGCCCACTCTTCTAACTGGCCTATATCACCCTGTAAGCTTTGATAATATTCCTCGTAGTCCAAAACACCACCAACCTTTGTATCATCTGCAAATTTACTAATCCAATTTGCCACCCTATCATCTAGATCGTTAATATATGTGGCAAACAGCAGTAAACCCAGTACCGATCCCTGAACCACTCCACTCATCACCGGCCTCTAATTTGACAAACAATTTTCCACCACTACTCTCTGGCATCTCCCATCCAACCATTGCTGAATCCATTTCACTACTTCATCATTAATACCTAATGCTTCCACCTTCTTTACTGATCTCTTATGGGGAACCTTGTCAAAAGCCTTACTAAAGTCCAAATAGACAACATCCACCACCTTCCCCTCATCAACCTTTTTAGTAACCTCCTCAAAAAAACTCCATAAGATTTGTTAGACATGATCTACCATGTACAACATCATGCTGACTACTCCGAATCAATCCCTGTCTTTCCAAATAGTTGTATATACCATCTCTAAGAACACTTTCCATTAATTTACCCACCACTGATGTCAGACTCACAGGCTTATAATTAACAGGTTTACTTTGTCATAAACATTCTATGATTAGCAAAATATTAATCGTACCTGATTGACTCGTTATGTGCATGGTTTCATAACTCCAATGGAAATGGCAATTTTTCTCAAGCCAAATATTTCAGTAACAATGGGGTCTAGAGCAGTGATTCTCAACCTTCCCTTCCCACCCACATCCCACCTTAAGCAATCCCTTACTAATCACAGAGCACTGATGGCATAGGGATTACTTAAAGTGGGACGTGAGTGGGAAGAGAAAGGTTGAGAACCACTGACCAAGACTCTCCCACCTTGGGAAACAGACAGAGTACATCCACTCTCTCCATGCCTTTCAACATTCAAGATGCTGCAATGAGATTCCCCTTCATTCTACTAAATGCTAACGAGGACAGACCAAGAGCCTTGAAACACTCCACATATGATGACCCTTTCATTCCCGGAATGACACGATAATAAACTAGGGGGCCTTGTGAGTGGTGGTGAGGATGCAAAGAGGAGATAGACATGTTGAGTGAGCAGGTAACAACATGACAGTTGTACACAACAAGGGACCAATAAGGAGAAGGATGGGCAGTCCAGCCCATAGAACGGGTTCTGCCGTTGAACTTGATGTAACCAAGGTCTTAGCCCCACTTACCCACCTGTTCCCCATATCCCTTAATTCTCCTATTAAATTATTGTGTCTTAAAAATAGCAAAGCAACCTCCACTGCTTCCTTGCGCAGAGAATTCTACAGATCCTCTACTCCCTCAGACAAAGATGGCGGCATTGCCGGAGCCGCTGTATCAGCAGCGCTACCGCTGGTGCAGACCTGTGGAGAGTGGGGAGTGGGGAGCGGGGTCCAACCACCATCAGCTCCACACAGACTTTGAACGGCCCGTTAAAAGGGTCGGCGGTTGTTTTATTTAAAGCACCACGACCGCAGGGTCTGCGCCTAAGGAGGCTCCGCCTCTGATCGGCAGCAGCCACGAGGGGTTGCAGACTCCAGGGGAGCGGAGGACTGGTGCAGGGGACCAGAAAACGGGGAGACCAGCCCACCATCTGAGAAGGAGAAGCAGAAGAGACGACCCACGGGACGGTGACCACGGAGGCTGGCGAGCGAGGGGGCTCTGCGGCTGAAAGGCCAACGCATGCAGTGGGACTACGGGCAACTCGAGGCGAGGAACCCACTTAGGCTAGGGGTTGCTGGAGACCGCTGTCAGGAGACTCGCACCGGGCTGCAGACTGCTGGAGACTGGCTTGAAACTGGCTGAAGGGGTACCAGGTATTGGAACGGGGAAGCAAGTGGGTGCTGATGAGTCCTTGATCATGTTGGAGGTTCGGATCTTGAGCTCAAGCTGCCAATGGTTTGGACTCTGTGGGGTTGCAGAAGCACTAGAGGTGAATCTACAGACGCTCGGTGTCTCTGGTGGGGGAGGGGATCTCTCTTTTGCTTCTCTTTCTCTGACTGTAAGAGCCACCAGGCAATTTCTACTGATGACGAATCTGTCTGTCTTACAGCAGGCAAAAACAATTTCATGGAATGTGACAGTGTAGCTACCAGTGGAAACAACTTTCTTCCCTCTTTTTATCATTTAATATGTCTCCATAAGATCCCCGAATCTTCCAAAGCGCCATCGTGTGTTGTGCCAGGATGGCAGATATACTGAGTATTTCTGAAATGGTGACAGATTAGGAGCTGTGTGTACACGAGTCAATGAAAACTGACGTGCATAGGAAGGGAGACACTGCGTTGGCCTTTATCACAAAAAGTCTTGAATGTAAGTGTCTGAATCTGATTAATTCATTTTCATTTTATCACCTGCTTGACCCCTTGAAAATCTGAGGGGGTGTCACTGTGAGAGTGGGGTCCACACCACAGGGAAGATGGAAAAGGTGAATTATTTCAACGGCAGAAAAGGGATTTGAATCGAAAAGAGGTTTTGTGTGTGAGGTGAGGGAGTCCTCAAGTCCGTCGCTGGTGAGTAAAGTTCTGCTGACTTCAACTATTTCTTCTTTTCTTTTCTTTGGCTTGGCTTCGCAGACGAAGATTTATGGAGGGGGTAAAAGTCCACGTCAGCTGCAGGCTCGTTTGTGGCTGACAAGTCCGATGCGGGACAGGCAGACACGGTTGCAGCGGCTTCAGGGGAAAATTGGTTGGTTGGGGTTGGGTGTTGGGTTTTTCCTCCTTTGCCTTTTGTCAGTGAGGTGGGCTCTGCGGTCTTCTTCAAAGGAGGTTGCTGCCCGCCAAACTGTGAGGCGCCAAGATGCACGGTTTGAGGCGTTATCAGCCCACTGGCGGTGGTCAATGTGGCAGGCACCAAGAGATTTTTTTGGCAGTCCTTGTACCTTTTCTTTTGTGCACCTCTGTCACGGTGGCCAGTGGAGAGCTCGCCATATAACACGATCTTGGGAAGGCGATGGTCCTCCATTCTGGAGATGTGACCCACCCAGCGCAGCTGGATCTTCAGCAGCGTGGACTCGATGCTGTCGACCTCTGCCATCTCGAGTACGACGTTAGGGATGAAAGCGCTCCAATGGATGTTGAGGATGGAGCGGAGACAACGCTGGTGGACGCGTTCTAGGAGCCGTAGGTGATGCCGGTAGAGGACCCATGATTCGGAGCTGAACAGGAGTGTGGGTATGACAACGGCTCTGTATACGCTTATCTTTGTGAGGTTTTTCAGTTGGTTGTTTTTCCAGACGCTTTTGTGTAGTCTTCCAAAGGCGCTATTTCCCTTGGCGAGTCTGTTGTCTATCTCATTGTCGATCCTTGCATCTGATGAAATGGTGCAACCGAGATAGGTAAACTGGTTGACCGTTTTGAGTTTTGTGTGCCCGATGGAGATGTGGGGGGGGCTGGTAGTCATAGTGGGGAGCTGGCTGATGGAGGACCTCAGTTTTCTTCAGGCTGACTTCCAGGCCAAACATTTTGGCAGTTTCCGCAAAGCAGGACGTCAAGCGCTGAAGAGCTGGCTCTGAATGGGCAACTAAAGCGGCATCGTCTGCAAAGAGTAGTTCACGGACAAGTTTCTCTTGTGTCTTGGTGTGAGCTTGCAGGCGCCTCAGATTGAAGAGACTGCCATCCGTGCAGTACCGGATGTAAACAGCGTCTTCATTGTTGAGGTCTTTCATGGCTTGGTTCAGCATCATGCTGAAGAAGATTGAAAAGAGGGTTGGTGCGAGAACACAGCATAGCTTCACGCCATTGTTCATGGAGAAGGGTTCAGAGAGCTCATTGCTCTATCTGACCCGACCTTGTTGGTTTTCGTGCAGTTGGATAATCATGTTGAGGAACTTTGGGGGACATCCGATGCGCTCTAGAAAGATGCCCTTTCCTGCTCACGGTGTCGAAGGCTTTGGTGAGGTCAACAAAGGTGATGTAGAGTCCTTTGTTTTGTTCTCTGCACTTTTCTTGGAGCTGTCTGAGGGCAAAGACCATGTCAGTAGTTCCTCTGTTTGCGCGAAAGCCGCACTGTGATTCTGGGAGAATATTCTCGGCGACACTAGGTATTATTCTATTTAGTAGAATCCTAGCGAAGATTTTGCCTGCAATGGAGAGCAGCGTGATTCCCCTGTAGTTTGAGCAGTCTGATTTCTCGCCTTTGTTTTTGTTTTTGTACAGGGTGATGATGATGGCATCACAAAGGTCCTGAGCCAGGAAATCCAGGAGCTGCTGACAAAGAAGCGAGCTGCCCACCAGGCTCACCTTACAAAGCCGTCCTGTCCAGAGAAGAAACAAGCCTTCCGTCGCGCATGCAACCATCTTCAGCGCAAACTCCGGGAGATCCAAAATGAGTGGTGGACTAGCCTCACCAAACGAACCCAGCTCAGCGCGGACATTGGCGACTTCATGGGTTTCTACGAGGCTCTAAAGGCTGTGTATGGCCCCTCACCCCGTCCAAAGCCCGCTGCGCAGCTCAGACGGCAAAGTCCTCCTCATCTCCATCCTCAACTGATGGTCAGAACACTTCCAATCTCTTTTCAGTGCCAACCGCTCAGTCCAAGATTCCGCCCTGCTCCAGCTCCCTCAACAGCCCCTAAGGCTAGAGCTGGATGAGGTCCTCACCCGGGAAGAGTCATATAAGGCAATTGAACAACTGAAAAGTGGCAAAGCAGCAGGTATGGATGGAATCCCCCCAGAGGTCTGGAAGGCTGGTGGCAAAACTCTGCATGCCAAACTGCATGAGTTTTTCAAGCTTTGTTGGGACCAAGGAAAACTGACTCCAACTATACAGCTCCAGCAATTAGCTGGCAGTTTGCCAGAGAGGGTCTTCTCCACCACGGAACTGCTGTCTTTCATCTAATTTGCTCGTTAAAGGTTTAACATCGGAAACTCTACCCCCCTGCTCATCACCAATCAGCTCGGCAGCCAGTTGTTGATGACTTTTCGATGGCGTCTCGAAGGTCTGGAAGCCTCGAGGAGTTCGGGACTTATGGCCAGGGAGCCAGTTCACGAAGCAACCGGGGATTACCGTCCATCACTCTGCTGTCTCACCATCTGGATAAAGGCCTCAAATCTTGGACTCTTGTTTCGGCATGGGGATTATGGGATGGTGTGGTAAGTTTGCACGACTTCAATCTACATGAGACTTGCCCTCTCCTGTTGTAGGCGATTGTTTTATACACTGATCTAGTTTTTTCGTAAATATGCCAGATCCGTCTTCTGAAAGATCTGGGCCCTACAGGAATTACGCTGGGCCAGCGACATCATCAACCCTGTGGCCAGCAATTCTGTTGCAATACTGGAAGACGAGAATGTGGTCACGATACTTGTCCCCCAACTCTCACAGTTGGAAAATGCACAAAAGCAATGGTGGGGAGCAATGGCCCCCCCAGCCGTTACAGTGAGTGTGAAAACGGAGGGAAAATCCCTGATGCATCAACAAAACACGAAGGCGGTGGGTCTAGTTACAAGTTGAGTCGATTCACAGACTCTGTACTGACAATAACCCCACCAGCAGTGTGAGTATAAGACAGCTTTAATAAACTAATATGTACACTAAGAGGGTCTTGTCTCTCTGCAAGACCAACCTGGAAGGCTAGACTGTAGCTCTAGACGGTTTTATAGACAAGGTCACCGGGATGTCCCCTGGTGGCCTAGTCGTGTAATTACACATCACCGCAGACTCACCATCCGCCTGTTGCTTCAGCAGCTTGGTTGGGGCTATGTTTCACGGAGATATGGAGTGAGGGTGCAGCCTCTGTTCGCGGGCTTGAAGGGGTGGCTTCTCAAGTTTCTGGCTGCATTTCAGCCCCGCGCTCCTGATCTTTCGACACCCAGTCCGGAGCTTGGGAAGGACGGTCGAAGGTTGTCCTAGTTGGTCCGGGTACTGGACCTGGCCAAGATGGCCATCCATGGATCCAGGCAGTGGGTTCAGCTCGGCCTAGAAAATTATGTTTCAATTTGTAACTTTTGTGTGAATAGCCTGATTGTAGACTAATGGACTGTGAATAAAATGGGCCAAGAAGGCGAAGGAAAAAGTGCCACATTGCTCAGTGGGATATTAACTCTTAGCCCCATTCACTTCTACGCCTGATGACACCGAGAGACAGCCCAAGGAGGAGAGTTGTCCGCTTGACCTGCCCAGTCAGTATTCCAGAACTGGCATTGATCCAGTGCGGAGTGTCGGAGCTGCTCCAGGGAAGGTACTTCTGAAAAACACAGAAATGCTGGAGGAACTCAGCAGGCCACGCAACGTCCACAGGAGGTAAAGACACATCATCGACTGAGCCCTTCTTCAAGGTACGGGTCTCAGGGCCAAAATGTCAGTGATGGATGCTGCAGGACCTGCCGAGTTTCACTACAACCCCAGCGTCTGCAGACGTTTCTGTTTCAGGACACTTCCGAAGCTCTCCCTGTGCTCCGAAGTACCTTGGTCATGGAAGCACAGTCCATCCCTTTGTCTCGGAGCAACCCCTGAGGAGTTCCCTCACCGTCGCTGAAATAAATTGGACAGAAATGCATGTGTTACAGCGAATCCAAGGCCTCATTATAGAGCTTGCCCTGGATCAGTCAGGATCCCCTGAGTTCAGAGACAGTCTCTTCTTGATACAGCTGTTTGCCTCAAAGAGAAAAGCCTACATTTGATTCAGAGCTGGGCCTGTTATATTAATAGGGTATGCATGTCAAACTCTTCTGTCGATACTGAAACTGTATATGCAGGAAGAGAATTCGTAACAGAGGTTTAGGGATTTCATTGTTGATTTAATAAATGGAACAGGATGGATTTGGGGAACTGAAAGCATAAATCTTCCCTTGGTCTAATTGGAAGGAAATTAAGCTAAATCCAGCTCAGAATTTTCTTCTTCTTTTCTTCATTTATATTTAAAAATCTATCCATTTACATCCACTCAATTGTCCACGAGATCCCGGCAAGCAGGGGTTTCTGTGGAGCACATTGAGTTGATTAGTCACAGAGAATTCTTGACTGAACCAGTCAGTGCTGTACAGGAAGGGAGAATTTGGAGGCCGAGAGATTTGTTGAGACTCCTAATTGTTGCCTGAACCTGTATTGTGGCTGAGGCCGGTCTGATTCTACAGGGACCTCCCGCTGCAGCCTCCTCTCCTTCCCAGTGAATGACGAGAGGCAAAACCTCAAGGGTTCAATGTTCCTTTATTGTCACGGTGCACGAGACATGCAAAGATTTGTTTTCCTTTCTCTGCCCTGTAAAGGCGCGCGCAAAGAAGCCCCTCTAGCCCAGCACCCCTATCGAGGAGAGGAGAAGCAACAAAGAGTCCCTTCAGAGACATCGAGTGATTCTCCAAATCTACCATCTCCTGTAACCTTACACCACTCAAAATTTGAAGTTTATCATAATTACATTTTTAATGCAAGACAAAAGGAACATTAAAGCCTTTGATCCTGCGTAGCGCATAGGCTCCTGTCCAGCCTTGTGGTGGTGCCAAGCTCTAGGGTGTCCGAATCTCTCTTCTTGGCCCCTGGTTCCCAACCCCCGATACGATCAGTGCCCAAGCCCTCTGGGAGCCCTGCTCGCCAATGGCACCCTCTCAGTTTCTGATCCCGACTACTGATTCCCATGAATCGGTCTCCAGGAGCCTGCAGCCTGGTCCAAAGCGCTGATCCTCCTTTGTAAGGTCCTCTCCAAGGCTGCTTCTTCTTGGCAAAGAGGGTTAGGGGGTGGGAGTATACTCTCATTCTGCTGCCCTGTGCCCGTCGACTGCTCCTTCAGCACCCAGAGCCCTCGGTTCAACCTCTCCATCCTTGAGAATCTCTTTCCATGTGAAGCAATGATTTTCCTGATCACCTTCCTGCCAATGGAAACACTGGGAGACAGGGTGGTGTGGGGAGCACGTGGGGGTCTGGGGCACACAGTGGGATATTGGAAACACGGGGTATGAGGAACACAGATGGTTTGGAGAAGACAGGGTGGGTGTGGGGAGCACAGGAAGGGTGTGAGGAACATAAGGGGGCTGTGGGGAACACAGGGAGGTGCGGGAAACATAGAGAGGGGTGGGGGAGCACAAGAGGGTACGGGGAGCACAAGAGGGTGTGGGGAGCACAGTGGGGAGTGGAAGCACAGAGTGGGATGTGGTAAACACAGAGGGGTGTGGGGAACAGAGGGGGATGTGGAGCAAAGAGGGGTGAGGGAACATAGGGATGCTGGGAACATGAAGTGGGTGTGGGGATCACAGGATGTTGTAGGGAACATGGGTGATTGGGAAACAGGAGAACAGAGGGGGATGAGGGGAATGCAGGGAGGTGTTTAGGGAACACAGGGAGGTGTGAAGACCCAGGGGGGTGTAGTGAACACAGGGGTGAAGAAAATACAGGGGGTGGTGTGGGGAACAGAGGGGGTGAAAGGAATACAAGGAGTGTGGGGAACACAGTGGGGTTTGGGGAAATCAGGGAGACAGGGTGGTGAACAAAGCACATGGGATACTTACCTTCATCAACCAGGTCACACGAGTGCAGGAGCATGGACATCGCATCACAACACAGTAAAATGTTGCTTGGGTCTCTCCCACACTACTGCCTGTGGTTCTGGCCTTGAACCTCTCTGTCCCACCTTCTCCCTGAACACTGTGAAAAATCTGTTCTCACTTCTGAAACATTACCTGTACTTTGCACTAACTCAACTGTGAATATTTATTGATCTATTCTTTTATATATCATTTTCTTTCTGTCTCATGGGAAATGGTTTTAATTTAATTGAAGCTGTTATAGTTGGTGTATTTACGTTCCTCTATGGCTGCAGAAAGTAGGAGTTTCATTACATCTGTACATTGTACAAATAATGGTGGCCCTGCTGCAGCTGATGTAATGGCAGCATTGTTGCTGGTGTAGACACATGGGGTGCGAGAGCAGAGATACAGCGCTCCCGTGGGGTCCAACCGCCATCAGCTCCGCACAGCTTTGAGCGGCCTGTTAAAGGAGCTGGCGGCAGTTTTATTTAAAATCCCACGACCGCGGGATCTGCACACAGCTTCTTTCAGCTGCTCCCGACGGGGGAAGAGATACAGGAGTGTCAGAGCCAACACCACCAGGCTGAGGAATAGCTTCTTCCCACGGGCAGCGAGAATCCTGAACAACCAAAGGAACTGACCATCTGAGCCTCTCATATTCATGAATACTTGTCCTGCATATGTGTTTTTTGACTGTAGATGTGTTATGTCTGGTTGTGTGTCTGTGTGTTTTGCACTGAGGACCAGAGAACGCTGTTTCACCAGGTGTGTTACTTGTCCAATCAGACGACAATAAACTTGACTTGAAGCCAATATATTTCTTTCTCTCCCACAGGTGCTGCTCGAACCACTGCGTTTCTCCAGTGGAGTGTTCGTTGCTCCAGATTCCAGTTGGTGCAATCTTCTGCGCGTCTCCAGTTCACCAGGATGGGACCAGAGTGTTTCAGAGAGATTGGTTTGTTTTCTATCTCTGCAAGGGCACGAATCAACCAAGACACAGAAGCTACTGGGCGAGTGCAGGTAAATGTGACTCACTGGGATCTTTCTTGCCTCCACATCAAGGGGATTTTCTGGGATCATAGTCTGAAGAGGACGTGCAAAATCGTCGAGTCACCAAAGGAGCGCGGTGGGGGGGGGTGCAGATTGCATCAGGTGACACCATTAGAGGGGTGACAATGAAAGGACTGTCTATAAAAATTTGGTGCAGTGTTTCAGCAGGCATCATTTTTCATCAGCCCAGTTTACGTGTATCAATATCCCCTACAACCCAGGAGTGCACATTTTAAAATCCCCGAAAGGTTAATGGAGGCTATTACGATGCGCAGGAGATCTGCCTAAGGCCGCTTTGCACGGATCTCCACTAGCGCTCTCACCTGCTCCTCGGCCGCCATTTTCCAGTGTGGGCCTTTTCCTTCTCGGTGTGGTCACAGTGGCGGGAGGCGCTACTGCCCACTCGCCCCACCTCTGTTAGCTCTGGAAGCCGGCTCCTGACTCAGCTCTGCATAAAGGTACCGCGGGATCCACCTTAGAAGGTAAAATCACCTTTTTTTTAATCTTGAGCCAACTATAATGTGGAGTTTCACCATAAAAAGGGCGAGTGTCTCATGGTTTAAAATGGCAGCCTCTACTGCTTGATTGGGCAGAGAATCCCACAGATACATTAGTCTTTGGAAAAAGCAATTCCTCCTCATCTCCATCCCAAATCTACTCCCCAAAATCTTGAGGCTACTGAATGTCCCCGAGTTCTCATCTCACCCACCAGTGAAAACAACTTTCCCACTTCCCTTTTATTTCATTGATTAATTTATTTAGAGCAGGTGCAAACCTTTTTCAGCCGATGAAACCTGGGCCGCCCCATGACGCCTGCTTAACCTACCAACTACGTCACAGCGTTATTCTAACCACCACACTAACCGTTACCTATCCCCTTTTGCATAATTTAATATTTTTCTTTCAGATCCTCTCTCAGGCCAGTGAGTATATTTCAGGTGACTCAGTGGCTCCTCAATCGACTAACACCCTCACCTCTGGAATCAGCCTGGTGAACCTCCTCTGCATCTGCCTCCAAAGCCAGTATCTTAAGAACTAAACTCAGTACTCCAGGTGCGGCTTCACCTGGTCACCAAAGGAGCACAGCTGGTGTGGAACCTCCCTGCTCTTAATCCACAGCTCATAACATCCCGACTGCACAACTGCACATCAGACTTTTGGACCCCCAACAGGGACGACACTTTAGCATAGCAGTTAGCGCAACGCTGTTACAGCGCCAGCGACCTGGATTCAAATCCAGTGCTCTTGGTCAGGAGTTCTCCCCGTGTCTGCATGGGTTCCCGCCGGGTGCTCCAGTTTCCTCCCATGTACAGGACCATGTACCTCAATCAGACAGAGATTCGTGATTAATTGGGTTTAATCACCTTAAAGGGCATGTTGTGGCCCATTTTCAAGGCAGGTACTGAGGGAGGGGTTTGGGAGTAACAGCCTTTCGGGGGATATCTGGGAGGGAGGAGTCGCAGGTTCAAGGGGAGGGCCAGTCCCTACAGCACATACATACACCTATACACACAGTGGTAGCAGCACAGATTGTTGGTTCATTGGGTTGCCTCATTACCCAGAAGGCCCTCTTCCTCTGCTGTCTTCTTTGGCTTGGCTTCGTGGATGAAGATTTATGGAGGGGGTAAATGTCCACGTCATCTGCAGGCTCGTTTGTGGCCTCTGCTGTACATCAATAAAAATCCCTGTCCCTTTTCAGTTGACTTCTGGGTGGGGAGAGAACTTTTGTGTGATAATGTTCTTTCTGATGAACCTGCCCTCCCTCCACTCCTCTCACAACTTTCCACCATCAAGCCCGCCTTCCTTTAACCTTCTGATCCTTGACAAGGCCCAGTTTGGGCAGATTGACCGTGAACAGTCCAAACTACTCATTGGATGCTGTCCAACCTGGCAAACTTCACTTCAGATGGAACGCTGGCCCTCTAACTGATAGAAATAATAATTATTCCAATAATTGTGGGTCCACTGGGAAAGAATCAACCAAGGTCAAAAGAAATTGGCTTCCATTTATTCCCAGGAGCATAGAAGAATGATAGAGGTATTTAAAATGATGAAGGGATAGACAGAGTAACTGTAGAGAGGCTTTTTTCCACTGAGGGTAGATGAGATAGAAACCAGAGGACAAGGGTTAAAAGTGAAAGAGGAAAGGTTTAGAGGGAACATGAGGGGGAACTTCATATAGAGGTGCGGGGGGTCGGGGGGGGGGGGGGAAACGAGCTGCCAGCTGAGGTGGTGAATGTGTATTAATGTTTAAGAAGAATGTGGTCAGGTATGAGAGGGATGGAGGACTATGGACTGGGTGCAGGTCTGTAGGATCAGGCAGAAAAGTGGTTTGGGATAGACTAGAAGGGCCAAAGGGGCTTGTTTCAGTGCTGTAATGTTGTATGATTCTATTTCAAAGGTTCTGAGGTGTACTTATGGGCACAGGGATGGGATTCCAGCTCCGTATCTGTTTATCTTGCTGCTAGGTTTCTGTGGAACTGTAAAACCTCCCTCAACCCAAGGCAATGAAAGGACTTAAGAATCTGGAGATTTTGCCCATCGTCATCCACATTCAGTCTGAATGTCAGAGTGACAAAATGGTGGTTGCAAGGTACCCATTCTGTCATGAGATTTGGCTGCAAATTTGATTACGTTTGGATTTAAATTCCTCAGCTGACAGAGTGGGGTTTGAACTCTAGAACCAGAATGTAGTGTGGCAGAGAATTAGGCCATTCAGCCCCTTGGCTTCAAGCAAGATTCCAGCAGAGAACCCCCCCCCCCCCCCCCCAACTTGTTTCTCTGCACATTATTCCTCTTGAAATCTAAGACAGGGATGTGATGTTGAGGGTTTATAAGGGACTGGGGAGACCTCACGGGGAGGATTGTGAGCAGTTTGGGGCTCCTCATTTGAGAAGGGGTGTGCTGGCATTAGAAAAGATTCAGAGGATGTTCACAGGGATGGTTCTGGGAATTAAAGGGTTATCCATGCAAGGAATGTTTGACAACTCTTGGCCTGGACTCGTTACAATTTAGGAGAATGAGGGGGGATCTCATTGAAACTTTTGAATGTTGAAAAGCGTGGACAGAATAGATGTAGAAAGGTTGTTTCCCACGGTGGGAGAGTCAAGGACAAGAGTGCACAACTTCAGGATTGAAAGTCGTCCACTTAGAATGGAGATGTGGAGAAATTTCTTAAGCGAGAAGGGTGGTGAATCTGTGGAATTTGTTGTCACAGGTGGTTGTGGAGGTCGGGTCATTGGGTGTATTTAAGGCAGAGATTGGTAGGTTCTTGATTAGCCAGGTTATCAAAGGTTATGGGGAGAAGGCCGGGCAGTGGGGCCATGGATCAGCTCATGACTGAATGGCGGGGCACCACTCAAACTCCTGTGCTACAGAGAATAAGAAGCCACCTTAATCTTAATCAATCTTAGGGAAATTGAAAACTTGGCCGAACTTCCCAATCATCGTGAAAGACTTCCATCAAGCCGACCTGAAGAAGTCTCTGACTTCCAGACGGTTGTTAACTCAGCCCGAGACATCGCAGGCACCAGACTTCACTCCATCGAGGACGTCTACAAGAGGTGGTGTCATAAAAAAGCAACCTCTATCCTCAAAGACCCCCACCACCCAGTCCATGCCCTCTTCACTCTGCTAGCATTGGGGAAAAGGTACAGGAGCCCAAAGACGAGCACTCAGGGGGCACAAGGACACCTTCTTCCCTGCTGCCATCAGATTCCTGAATGATCAATGAACTAAAGACACTGCCTCACTTTTCATGCACTTTTAAAAATATTTATTGTTGTAAGATGGTTATAATATGAATGTTTGCTCTATGATCCTGCCACAAAACATTGTTTTTCATGACTTGTTCGTGACAATAAATTCAGATTCTAATTCCGAATGGTGCATCAACAACTCAATGTCATCCAACCAAGGAGCTGATTTTGGGGAAAACCAGAGGTGTACGATCCAGGGATCAAAGGTGGAGACGGTGAGCAAATTTAAATTCCTGGGAGTCACTAATTTGGAGGGCCTTTCCTGGACCCAACACACTAATGTCATTGTGAAGAAGGCACGTCAGTGCCCCAACATCCTCAGGAGATGCAGAGTTTCTGTATGACATTGGAAACCCTGGCAAACCTCTACAAATGTGTAGTGGAAAATGTGCCAACCAGCTGAATCACGGTCTGGGGCCACCAGTACCTCTGAATGGAAAGCCCTGCGAAAGGTAGTGGACACAGCGCAGGAAATCATAGGCAAAATCCTCCCCACCATCAAGAACATCTACGGGGAACGCTGCTGTCGGAGAGCAGCAGCAATCATCAAGGACCACGTCAACCAGCACACTCTCTGTTCTCGCTGCTGCCATCAGGAGAGAGGTGTAGGTGCCACAAGACTCGCACCATCAGGTTCAGGAACAGCTGCTCGCCCTCCACCATCAGACTCCTCAACAACAAACTCAATGAGGGACTCATTTAAGGACTGGTACTTTGCAGATTGTTTATTACTGAATATTTATTTTCTGTACTGCACAGTCAGTTTATTTATATTTCTCCCTTTTGTATACAGATCTTTTCTTGGATACAGTTTTTTGCCTTACCAATAAGTAGAAATTCTGCCTGGCCTGCAGGAAAAAAAGAATCTCAGGGTTGTATGTGATATCATGTATGTTCTCTGATAATAAATGTGAACTCTGAACTTACCCATCCTCTCCCGATAGCTCAAGCCCTCCAGCCCAGTCACCCTCCTGCTGAGCCTTGTCTGTAACCCTCCCAATTTAAGGACATCAGTCATGAAGTCCCAACTTTGGTACTCAGTCCCCTGCCTAATGATGGCAAGCATTCCAAACACCTGGTTCACTGCCTTGTCTACCTGCGTTGCCACTTCCAGGGAACTGGGCACCTGTACCCCAAGGTCCTTCCTTTCTGTAACACTCTCCAGGGCTTTACTACGTACACTACATGACCGACCAAAGTGCAGCACCCCTTCACATATATTGGAATTAAATTCCATCTGCCCATCTTCCCAACTGACTAAGACCCTGCTATAAACAAAGACATCCTTCCTCACTGTCCACTGCCAAAATTGGTGTCATCTGCAAATATCATCCTTAACTATACTGTCATCCATATCATTCATATAGATAACAAGCAACTGTGGACCCACCGCCAACAATAGCAAGAACGAGCGGACATCTGTTTAAGGTGAGGGGAGGAAAGTTTAAGGGAGAAGTCTTTACGCAGAGAGTGATGGGGGCCTGGAAGGCATTGCTGGGGGTGGAGGTGGAGGCTGGTACAATAGGGACATTCAAAAGACTCAGAGAGGCACACAGACTTAAGAAAAAATAGAGGGTTATGGGTTTGGTTCAGTTCAAGTTTATTTGTCTTCCAATTGAACCAAGCACAACCCGATGCAACCGTGTTCTCCGGTCAGCAGTGGAGAACAATGGAAACACATGTACAGAATCAGGTTTATTGCCATGAACATGTGTCACCAAATCTGTTTTGCGGCAGCGGTGCTGTGCAGAACAAGTGTAAAATTGCTATGAATTACAATTCCATAAATACAAGATTTTAAAAATAAATAATTAGTGCAAACGAGAGAAAAAGTGAGATTGTGTCCATAGTTCATTTTCTGTCTGATGGTGGAGGGGAAGAAGCTGTTATTACACACATACAGGCAAATGATACACACACATTTAAACTACACAACCTATGTACATAATTTAAATAGATCAAGAGGACATTGCAGCACAGAAACAGGCCCCTTCGGCCCTTCTCGTCTGTGCCAAACCATTTTGTTTGCCTAGTCCCACTAATCTGCACCCAGTCCACAGCTCTCCATACCCCTCCCATCCACGTACCTGTCCAAATACTTCTTAAATGTTAAAATGGAGCCTGCATTCACTTTAGCTGGCAGCTCATTCCACACTCCCACCACTCTCTGAGTGAAGAAGTGCCCCCTTAAGTTCTCTCTAAACTTTTCCACTTTCACTCTTAACCCATGTCCTCTGGTTTGTATCTCATCTACCCTCAGTGGAAAAAGCCGACCTACATTTACTCTGTCTCTCCCCCTCTATCTAATCTCCCCTCATTCTTCGTCGCTCCAGGGAATAAAGTTCTAACTTGTTTAACCTTTCCCTGCAACTCACTTCCTGAAGACCTGGCAACATCCTAGTAAATCTTCTCTGCACTCTTTCTATCTTATTGATATCTTTCCTGTAGTTCAGTGACCAAAACTGTACACAATTCTCCAAATTTGGCCTCACCAATGTTCAACTTCACCATAACATCCCAACTCCTGTACTCAATACCTTGATTGATGAAGGCCAATATGCCAAAAGCTCTCTTTACAACCCTATCCACCTGTGATGCCACTTTCAGGGAATGATGTGTCTATATTCCCAGATCCCTCTGTTCTACTGCACTCCTCAGTGCCCGACAATTTACCATGTACATCCTGACTTGGTTTGTCCTTCCAAACTACGAGACCTCACACTTGTCTGCATTAAATTCCATCTGCCGTTTTTCAGCCCGTTTTTTCCAGCTGTTCACGGTGCCTCCAATCTTTGTGTCATCTGGAAATATTCTTAACAAATCGTTGAGTCACAGAGAGTTGTTTTGAGCAGAAAAGCAGGGACGTGAGGTGGGGAAGGATTAGATTGTTGTGGAGTAGGTTTCTATCAGATGGTAGAGCATCATGAGCTGAAGGGCCTGTGCTGTGCTGGACAGTTGTATGTTTTATGACCCTTGTAGCACAGCATCAGTCACAGGCCTCCACATCAGAAAGACAACCCTCCACTGACTCCCCATACCCAATCCTCTTGCCCACACCCCACCTTTCACTGACACCCACACTACTCTGTCACGTACAAATATGTGACCCATTCTCACTTCTACTCTCCTTATCACCCTCCACCTTCGACCTTTTTCAGATACAGGATATGTAGGGCATAAACATAGTTGGTATAAGATGGCATTGGGTACGCTTGCCTTCATAGACCAAGCCATTGAGAACAAGAATTGCTGGAACAACTTAACAGGTCACCCAGCATCGGTGGGTAGAGATGGTCAGTCACATTCAAGGTGACTTCTGACTTCTCCCCACAGATGCTGCCAGACCCTTCCAGTTCCTCCAGCAGCTCATTCTCTGCCCCAACATTCCCGCAACTGCTGTCTTTGTGCAGGATAAGAACGGTGACCTTGCAGCTACACTAAATGTTGGTTAGACAGCATTTGGAGTATTGTGCCCAGTTCTTGTCGCCGTGCCACAGGAAGGAAGGAAGTGGTAGCAACAGAGAGAGTGCAGGAGAGATTCACCAGGATTGGCAGGCGCAACAGAGATTGGACTCACTGGGTTTATTCGTCATGGAACACAGGAGGCTGAGGGGTGACCTTACAAAACTTTACAAAATGTTGAGGGGACGTACAAAAGATAGATAATCAGAATCTTGTTTCTAGTCCAAGAGACTCTAAAACCGGGGGCACAGATTTAAGGTTATGGGAAAGAAAGTTAGGGGTAGTTTATGATAATCGGGAATGAGCTTCCAGAGGAAGTACAATTCTAACGAGACATGAGTTTGAATTAAAATTGAAGTAATTAAATAAATCTGGAATAAAAATATTACAGTCAGTGATGACCATGAAACTAAACCCAGCTGCTTTACCACTCACCTTCCGAGAAGGAAATTCCCCCTGGGAGGAAGGGGATTCCTGGCCCACCAATGCGATGGCCTCAGCCTTCCCTCGGAAAAGGGAGACAGACGATTCAGGGACTTGAGTGGTGACAGCATCACTCGGAAACCAAAATAAGCTGGGACACATCACAACTGGTGCACAAAGTGGTAAAGGCCAGTGTGCTGCAGGGTAATAGAACTTAGAACATTACAGCACAGTACAGGCCCCTCGGCCCACAAAGTTCAGCTGACTCATGATTACCTACCAAAAACCCTTCCTACCTCATAACCCTCTATTTCTCTATCCCCCATGTGCCAAGAATTGGAGTGATGTGTGGCCTGCTGGTTTCTCCAGCGTTGCACTGGACCCTAGCGTCTGCAGACTTTCTTGTTTAACTCCTTTTGGGTTCCTGATAAATCCCTCCCCCCTCACCTTAAACTGATGTCCTCTGGTTACCGATTCCCCTACTCTGGGCAAAAGACTCTCTCTGCGTTCATTCAATCTATTCCTCTCGTGATGTTGTCCACCTCTGTGAGGTCACCTCTTACCCTCCTGCGCACCAAGCCATATAGCCCCAGCCTACTCAACCTCTCCCTGAAGCTCTGGCCCCTGAGTCCTGGCAACATCCTCATCAATCTTCTCTGCACCCTCTCCAGCTTTCCTGGAACACCATAACCAAAACTGAACACAATGGTCTAAATAGGGTCACCCCAACGTCTTGTACAACAAGACCACCCAACTTCGGCACTCAGAATTCTGACTCATGAAGACCAATGTGCAAAAGCCTTTTTGACCACCCTGTCCACCTGTGCCTTCATTTCAAGGTATCAAATCTATACTCCTAGATCTCTCTGCATTGCAACACTCCCAGATCCCTTCCATTCATGGTGTGGGTCCTACCCATGTTAGACTACCCAATCATTCCATACTTTAAAAATATTTTAAAATTTTAAAAATATCTGGTCAACAGAAGTGAAAAACTCTACAAATGCTAAAAAGTTTCACTCAACTCAATTAATTGAAAACTATTAAAACATCAGAAAGTCTGGCTCCAGGTCTAACCAGAAGCCACGGGATGGGGGATAGAGAAATAGAGGGTTATGAGGTAGGGAGGGTCTAGTTGTTTTTTAGGAGGTAATCATGAGTCAGCTGAACTTCATGGGCCGAGGGGCCTGCACTGTGCTGTAATGTTCTAAGTTCTTGCTCAGCAAGGTGGACTCCACAAAAATTTCCATGCTGCAGGGGACGGGAGAACCTTAATATTTAGCATCTAGCACATTCAGGTCATCATTGTTCCCGCTGGAGTGACAAAGCCAGTGGGAATCTGGGGGAGAAGGAGCTCCAGATCCGTGTGGAATCCCATGTAGGTATGCTGAAGCTGTATCCAGCCTTGGCAATATGATTATAGGGTCACTCAGCATTGAAACAGGTCCTTCAATGTCCTGGCCTGCACTGACCAGTCACCCTCATCTGTATTACACACATTCATTTTAGGAAACTCCCCCTCCCCCATCTCTACCTAGTTCCACTGTTTCCACGTTCCCTTTACTAGCGATTGTGGTGGTCCACCACCGGCCTACTGCAGGGGCAACACCTGTACCTGCAGGAGTGTAAGGGGACAGGACAACACCTGGCCAGCTGCCAATCAGTCGGCCTGAAGGGATCAAGCCCCACCCGGTCGGGTGTCAATTACCCTCCGGGATATAAGCCTGAGCCGGCCACCCGTGGCCTCACACAGAGTTGCTGGAAGTCTTTGTGGATTAAAGCCTGTTGTACAGTCTTTACCTTGTGTGTGTGTCTGATTCTGGCTAACAGCGTGCCACAACGATTCTTACTTTTCTCTCTAACCTTCCCTCACCCCCCCCCCCCCTCCACACCCACCTTCCCAGAGGTCTCTACCTCTTCAAATTCAAGTTTATTGCCATCTGATTGCACAAATAAAACAGTGTTCTCTGGTCCTTGGTGCAAAACACGCAGACACACAACCGGACATAACACACATCCAGATAAACAATACACATGCAAGACAAGTATTTCATCTGTACAAATAAATATTGTTTCATGAATATGAGAGTCTTGAAGGGTCAGTGTGAGCAGTTCCTTTGGTCATTCAGCATTCTCCCTGCCCATGGGAAGAAGCTGTTCCTCGGCCTGGGGGTGCTGGCTGTGATCCTCCTGATCTCTTCCCCGACTGGAGCAGCTGAAGGATACCGTGTGTAGGGTGGAAGGGGTCCTCTCTGCCACTCTCATGATCTTGCGGATTGACTTCCAATTCAATGTTCCATTGCACATTGTGACACAGCCGGTCAGGATGGTCTCGACAGAGTTTCTATAGAAGGTTGATGTAATTGTGGACAGAAGCCTTGCCCGGTTCAGTTTTCTCAGGACATGCTGTCTCTGTTGCACCTTTCTGACAAGTGTGCCCACGATAGATTACTAGTTAACTGAAGTCCAAAGAACTTCTTCCAGTCTCGCCATCTCTCCCACCTTTCGTCCATGACCCTAGCCCTACCCCAGTCTCTCCCCTCCCCCATTCATTTCCCTTTTGTTAAACTTGACAGCATCCCTTCCTACTTCAGTCTCAACAAAGACTGCCAACCTGAAACGTTGACTGGCCATTTCCCTCCTCGGACGCCACCTGACCTGCTCAGTCCCTCCACCTCATCGTTGTTTGCTCAAGATCCCTGCGTTCATGGCATCATCCAGGTCTTCAACTTCTGGGCTCAGATGATTCAAGTCTCCATGTAACAAATGCTCGATATTCGATGTTTGATGTCAAGACCAGTTTCTTTCCAACAGCTATCAGGCTCCTGAACTGCCCATAAGACCATAATAAGAGGAGCAGAAGCAGACCATTCACCCCATCGAGTCCACCCTGCCATTCCATACTCCCCACTCACCTGCCTTCTCCCAATAGCATTTGACACCCCTTGTTCCACTAATCGGGGGGCTGCACCAACACCACAAAAGGACGGCCTGCAATATTACAGTCACTTTTTTCTCACATCTTTCTTTGTCTTTGGCTTGGCTTCGCGGACGAAGATTTATGGAGGGGGTAAAAGTCCACGTCAGCTGCAGGCTCGTTTGTGGCTGACCAGTCCGATGCGGGACTGGCAGACACGGTTGCAGCGGCTGCAGGGGAAAATTGGTTGGTTGGATTACTGTTAATATACATTTTTTATATTTATTGTCTTTTCTAAATTTAAGTATACAATTGCAGTTATTTATTTCTCATTCATTTTGTAGATTTTTTTCTCTAATTTCGGTACATATGTACCTTGTACAATGATCATATTATTTTGTCATCGACATGCACTGATGGAGGGGAAAGCTAAGTACATGGATCACTGCTGACCTTGGACTGATCTCAGAGCTATCGGCTCTCTCCTTAACCAGAGTCACCCATCGCATTGACTCTGAGCTCTCCCTGTGCCAGATGATGTAAGCGGGCGTCAGGTTGCCGAGGTCCTGTCTGCATCAGAGGTCTTGCAAGGTCCGGGGACTGGGAAAGTCCTTGTCTGGGAATTTTTCAAGCTGGAGCCTCCATCTCCCAGACCTGGTCGGGAAAGTCTCCACACTGCCAGATCCATGACGCAATTCAGAAGCCTCAAACCCGAGGCTTGGAGTGGAAACTCCACCTCGTTTATAAATACGGCAATAGCATCAAAGGGAAGGCAGATGGAAGGTCTGGGAATTCCTGACATCGACATAAATTAGTGGAGCGTCACTGGCTCTGGCCTCGTCTGTCCAAGTGAAACAGATGGACGTTTTCCAAATGGCCCCAGGCTCTGACTTGACTTCTTAATAACACCCAAAGTTCAGACTTCCCTCGGCTCTTTGGGAGACTGCAGAGTACTGGGGCGTGACTGAGAAAGACTCACAGCCATGCTTTCACTGTTTCCAGACCGGGCCTTGGCATTCCCACCCTTCAAACTCTCACGCACAATCCATTGTCATTTCTCTCTCTCCCTCCTCTTCTCCCCGTCTGCAGCAGGCCGTTGTTGCCGTACTTAGTCAGCGCTAAAGGACTGTTTGATGGTGCCACTTTATAAATATGGTTCACGTGCACATAAACAGGCCTTCAGCCCTACAGGTCCATGCTATTCAAACCTGTCCTATTTGCCTGCAACAGCCCATATCCCTCTAAACCAGTGGTTTCAAACACACATACCACCTAAAGTATTTCCTCTGCCATCGCTGCTCTGGGATTAGTAAGGGATTGCTTAAGGTGGGATGTGGGTGGAAAGTAAAAGTTTGAAAACCCCCATTTTAATTGTACCTCATGGACTCGTTATGTGCATCGTTTCATCACTCCAAAGGAAATGGGCCAATGACAATTTTTCTCAAGCAAAATATTTCAGTAACAATTGTGTCTGGAGCAGTGATTCTCAACCTTCCCTTCCCACTCACATCCCACCTTAAGCAATACTTACTAATCCCAGAGCACCAATGGCAGAGAGATTACTTAAAGTGGGATGTGAGTGGAAAGAAAAAGGTTGAGGACCACTGGTCTAAACCTTTCCTATTTATGTGTCTGTCTACATTAGATGCAAGGTTCAAAAAAGTTTAAAGTTCAGGTTTATTGTCAGAGTTCATACATGACATTGCATACAACCCTGAGATTCCTTTTCCTGTGGGCCAAGCAGAATTACCACTTATTGGGAGTGCAGAAAAGTCAAGAATGTAATGTATAATTGTCTGGTCACTAGAAGGTCTCTAGCATAGACAACACTGATCTGACGTAGGTATTGTCCTTTGAGGGGGTCCATGGCCTCCTGGCATGTTGTGGTGTCCCTGATCATGGAGTGCCACAGGCTGCCAACCTGGGAGTGCAGTTCTTGCAGTTTGTCGGTCTCTGATCGGATGATGGTAGGGGAAGCTGGCAGGACTGGACAGAATGGATGCAGATGGGATGTTTCCAATGGTGGGGGAGTCCAGAACCCGGGGCCATGGTTTGAGGATAATAGGCAAACCATTTAGGACCGAGATGAGGAGGAATTTCTTGACCCAGAGGGTGGTGAATCTGTGGAATTCATTGCCACAGAGGGCAGTAGAGGCAGGTTCATTAAATCTATTTAAGAGGGAATTAGATCTATTCCTTCAGTATAAGGGTATTAAAGGTTACGGAGAGAAGGCGGGGACGGGGTACTGAACTTTAAGATCAGCCATGATCTCGTTGAATGGCGGATCAGGCTCGAAGGGCCGAATGACCTACTCCTGCTCCTATCTTCTATGTTTCTATGAAGGCCCCAATACAGCGCAGTCAGAGTTTGAAGCTGGGAGATGCCTCAGGAGATTGAGGGTCAATGATTTGAGGATCCACTCCATTGTAGAAAACCTCACATGAATTAAAGTGACGCCCCATCAATCACTCAGGAGAAACCAATAGGCTGTCCTGCACTGAGTTGCAGGGTGCTTTATACAGGAGCCGATGGGGCTGGGCCAATAGGCATGCTTGACCAGATAATTATACATTACAGTGGTTTGCCACAAAGATATGTATACAAAAGAGAGAAATGTGAACAAGAAGGAATGGCAAGCAAACTGACTGTAGAATACAGAAAATAAATATTCATTAATAGATAAAGTGCCCAAGTACGAATCCTTAAATGAGCCCCTGATTGAGTTTGTCATTGGGGATAGTGGAGGGGGAGCAGCTGTTCCTGAACCTGATGGTGTGAGTCTTGCGGCACCTGTATCTCTTTTCTGATGGCAGCAGCGAGAACAGAGCGTGTGCAGGGTGTTGTGGATCCTTGATAATTGCTGCTGCTCTCCGACGGCATAGTTCCCTGTAGATGTTCTCGATGGTGGGGAGGGTTTTGCCTGTGATGCCCTGGGCTGTGTCCACTACCTTTTGCAGGGCTTTGCACTCAGGGATATTGGTGTCCCTGTACCAGACCGTGATGCAGCCAGTTAGCGCACTTTCCACCACACCTCTGTAGAAATTTGCCAGGGTTTCCGGTGTCGTACCAAACCTCTGCAAACTCCTGAGGAAGTAGAGGCTTTCTTCACAATGACCTTGGCAAGTTGAGTCCAGGAAATATTCTCCGTGATGGTGACTCTTGGGAATTTGCCAGGGTTTCCGGTGTCATACCAAACTTCTGCAAACTCCTGAGGAAGTAGAGGCTTTCTTCACAATGACCTTGGCAAGTTGGGTCCAGGAAATATTCTCCGTGATGGTGACTCTTGAGAATTTGCCAGGGTTTCCGGTGTCATACCAAACTTCTGCAAACTCCTGAGGAAGTAGAGGCTTTCTTCACAATGACCTTGGCAAGTTGGGTCCAGGAAATATTCTCCGTGATGGTGACTCTTGGGAATTTAATTTTTCTCACCCTTTCCACCTCTTATCCCTTGATGATCTCTGGATAATAAAGGGTCTCTTGATTTCTCCTTCTAAAGTCCACAATCTCCCTCCTGTATGCTGTCTCATTGCCCCTTTTATACAACCCACTGCCGTGGTGTCATCAACGAATTTGTAGATTGTTTTGCTGTTGTACTGAGTCACACAATCATGGGTGTAAAGTGAGTGGAGCAGGGGGCTAAGGATGCAGCCCCCTGATGCTGCGGTACTGATGGAGATTGTGAGGGAGATGTTAAGACCATAAGACAGAGGAGCGATCATTGTCAGAGTGGACTGATTCAGAGTGGTGAGTCTTTGGCTCAACAGGCTTCGGCAAGAACACATAAGAGGAGCTGAAGTTAGAAAGGGACACATTATTCGAGGAACAAAAAGGATTCAACGGGTAGGCACAGGTTTTAGATATATATTTTGTTCCTCTAGTCATAAACAGTGGGAATGGCAGCCAAGGCAGGGGAATGCTCCTCTTACAGAATGCAGGTCATCAGAGCAGTCAGCTGTATCCCTGGTGACTTCATCTGCGAGAAGTGCATCCAGCTGCAGCTCCTGACAAACCGAGTTAAGGAATTGGAGCTGGAGTTGGATGAACTCTGGATCATTCAGGAGGCGGGGGGTGGGGATAGACAGGAGTTACAGGTACACTATCACATCTAGGGGGCAGGAGGAGGGTAGATGGGTGACTGGAGAGGGAAAGGGAACAGGTAGGCAGTGCAAGGCACCCCTGTGGCCATCCCCCTCGATAGCAAGTATAACATTTTGGATACTGTTGGGGGGTATGAACTACTAGGCACAAGCCATGGCGATCAGATCTCTGGCATGGAGTCTGGTCCTGTGGCTAAGAAGAGAAGGGAGAAGAGTTGAGCTGTAGTGAGGGGATTCCATAGTTAGGGGGACAGATGAGAGGTTCTGTGGAAGAGATCGAGTATCCCGGATGGTCTGTTGCCTCCCTGGTGCCAGGGTCTGAGATATCTCAGATCAAATTCTCGGCATTCTCAGGAGGGAGTGTGAGCAGCCAGGTGTCGTGGTCCATGTAGGAACCAATGACGTGGGTTAGAAAGGTGAGGAGGTCCTGAAAGGAGAGTTCAGGGAGTTAGGCACTAGATTGAAGGACAGGACCTCCAGGCTTGTGATTTCAGGAAGTTAGAAATAGGAGGATAATGCATCTTAACACACAGCCAAAGACATGGTGCAAGAAGGAGGGCTTCAGGTTTCTGGATCATTGGACTCTCTTCCAGGGAAGGTGGGACCTGTTCTGACAGGATGGTTTGCATCTGAACTGGAAGGGGGAATAATATCCTTGCGGGCAGGTTTGCGAGTGTTGCTCTGGTGGGTTTAAACTAGATTTGCAGGCGGAGGGGAACCAGAGGGCCAGGGCAGATAGAGGATAGAAAAGATGTGAAAATTACATGCACCGTTAGAGTCAACGGGTTGTACGTGGTAGAAATTTTCTAAAATGCAACTATTTCAGGAAAGGCAGATGGAGTGTGGATTGGCACGTGGAATTATGACACTGTGGCCATTAGTGAAATTTAATTATAGGAGAGGCAGGACTGGCAGATCAATGTTCTAGGATTCTGTTGCTTTAGATGTGATAGAACAGGGAGGATGAAAGGAGAAAGAGTGGCATTGCTCGTCAGGGAAAATATCATAACTGTGTTCAGTCAGGACATACCAGAGAACTCTTCTACTGAGGCAACGGGAAAGGTATGACCACACTCATCAGGTTGTATTATAGACTGCCCGATAGCAAGAATTGGAGGAGCAAATCTGGAGAGAGAGCGAGAGAGAGAGAGAGAGAGAGAGAGAGAGAGAGAGAGAGAGAGAGAGAGAGAGCAGGCAGCTGCAGGAAACATAAGTTTGTGATAATAGGAGATTTTAACTTTCCACATATTGACTGGGTCTCCCATACTGTAAAAGGGCTGCATGGCTTGGAGTTTGTCAAATGTGTTCAAGAAATTTTTCTAAATCAATATATAGAGGTACCAACTAGAGAGGGTGCAATACTGGATCTCCTATTGGGGAACGAGACAGGACAGGTGACTGAAGTATGTGTAAAGGAACATTTTGGGTCTAGTGATCATATTGCCATTAGTTTCAAGTTAATTATGGAGAAGGAAAAGTCTGGGCCTCAGGTTGAGATTCTAAGTTGGAGAAAGGCCAATTTTGAGGAAATGAGAATGGATCTATTGGGATAAATTGTTTTTGGGCAAGGATGTGCGAGGTAAGTGGAGGAGATAGTTAAAAGCCATTTGGGCTTCAGCCGAGAGGGGGAAATTAGTGGTTTTTAAGAGAGGGCGAACCTTATCAGTGTACTGAGAAACCCACTGAGCGTAATATGAGAAAAACCCCAGACATCTCCTCAAAGCCGTTGTGGTCCCAGGGAGGGGAAGCTCTAACAGGGGGCGCATCCTATCAGGATCGGGGCCAATGACACCGTTCTCCACCACATAGCCAAGGATAGCCAGTCGTGTAGTCCTGAATACACATTTGTCAGAATTGTAGGTGAGATTCAGGGCTCTCGCCATGTGGAGAAATCTCTGGAGATTGGCATCATGGTCTTCCATGGTGTGGCCACAGATGGTGACATTGTCGAGGTAGGGGAAGGTAGCCTTCAACCCATACTCATCCACCATTCTGCCCATCTGCCGCTGGAAAATAGAAACCCCATTGGTAATACCGAAAGGGACTCTCTGGAACTGATAGAGTCGACCGTTAGCCTCAAATGCCATGTATGGGAGGTCCTCGGAATGGATTGGCAGCTGGTGATAGGCAGCTTTCAGGTCGATGGTTGAATAGACCCGATACTGCGCGATATCATTCACTATATCCGAAATGCGAGGGAGGGGGAATGCATACAGGCGTGTGTATCTGTTGATTGTTTGGCTATAGTCAATCACTAACCTGGACTTGTTTTCCCCCTTTACCATCATCATTTACGTTCTCCATGGGCTGGTGCTGGTTTCGATGATCCTCTCCTCCAGCAAGCGTTGGGTTTCCATCTTTATAAACTCCCTGTCTACCACGCTGTACCTCCTGCTCTTGGTGGCAATGATCAACAGACAGATTTGGGAACAGAGGCAGGAGATCGATGTTCAGCGTGGAGAGGCTGTAAGTGGGTCCTGGTTTTGAGGGCCCTTCGTTCTGAACCATTACCGAGGATAGGGGACCAGAAAACTCCAAGGTCACGCTTTTAAGGTGACACATGAAGTCCAGACCCAACAATACTGGAGCACACAGTTCATCTAAAGTGTACATGCAAAATTTACAAAATTGCACCCTTTCAAATGACATATGAACTATACAATGTTTATGTACACACACTGAATGGGACTGGGAAGCTAGGAAGATTCAGTAATTAGACGGGTACATTTTTGTTATATTTTTGTACAGTCCGGGAGTCTATGAAACTTTTCATGGAGCCTTTGTCGATCAGGCACTTGGTCAAACGTCCGTTTACCTTCACTGTCACCATCGAGTTGATGAGCTGGTGAGGTCTATTCTGGTTAAGGACCAGCGATTCCAGGTTGCCGGAGACACCGTGTTCTTCTCTCGAGTAGCCCCCTCCATCCTGAGTCGACCTGCGCAGGTAAGATGGTGCCGACTGCGTGGCGCAGCAAGATGGCCGCCCTCCTTCTTCCTCTGACGATGATGGTGCTGAATTCAAAATCGGGCCACTGCAAGATGGCTGCCAAGCCTTTCCACACTGTTTCCGTAGGTGGCAGGTTACACAGCAGACAATTTCGGGTGAGTCCACGGCAGACAGCCTGGGGCTGGGATCAGATCCAGGATCAGTACAGGTCGAGGACTTCCCCGGACCTCCCTTCACGCAGCAGACGCTCGCCCATTGTCCCTTCTTCCCACAGCTGGAATACGCCAAGACTTTGGCCGGGCAGCAGGCATGGGGATGCTGTCCCTTGCCACAGAAAAGAGCACTCCTGGGCTTGGGAGGCGGCAGCCGTCAGAGCGGAAGCAGCTAGTCCTTGGAGGTCATCGTTCTCAAGACTGGCCTGTTCCAGTGATTTGGCCAGCTTGACATAACTAGCGAGGTCCTTCCTTCCGGACTCGAGCAGTCTCTGCCTCATGTACCTTGAACGGACCCCCATGACTCGACTGTCCTGGATCTGTTCATCTTCCCGCACGCGGGCTGGAGGCCTCATATTTGCTCTTTGTAGTCAGCATCCACAATTCCAGCAGGTAGTCGTCAGTCGACTCTCCAGGCCGTTGGTGGAGTAGAGCGAGCTGGTGCCTTGCTAGGACCTCGTTTGGGGCCTTCATGTAGTGGGCCTTCAGCACTTCCACAGTGGCCTCGTACGTCGGGTGTACCCCTTTGTCCCTACCCTTGAGATGAATGCTGAACTCCGGACCTCATCTGTATGGAAGATGTCCCTGGTCACGTTCAGGTAGGCTTGGAAGCTGTCTAGCCAATATGAGAACTCCTCAGCCATGTCGGGGGACTGGAAATTTATTAACAGCATACCGGGCTTGAGTCACGCCTCCGCCTTGTTCGTAAGCTAATAAAATTGCAGCGTGGATAAAAGCTCACACTCGACTGGAGGAAGAACTAACGCTTTTATTAGCACAACACAGGTAGGGTTCATGAACAGGCTTCAGAGGGGTTTAGGTGGGAAACCAGGGATATATAAGGCCCCAGGGGGAGGAGCCAGGAGGCGGGACCAGTCATTAGTACAGCACACTTCTAGTGAATCCCAGTTCACTACATCCATTGAGTCAGTCCTGCCACTTAATCATGAGCTGATCCATTTTCCCACTCAACCCCACTGCCCGGCCTTCTCCCCATAACATTTGATGCGCTGGCTAATCAAGAACCCGTCAATCTCTACCTTAAATGCACCCAATGACCCGGCCTCCACAACCACCTGAGGCAACAAATTCCACAGATCCGCCCCCTGGCTGAAGATATTCCTCCACATCTCTGTTCTAAGCAGGTGCCCTTCAATCCTGTTTTTACCAATCCTCATTGATAGTTAGACATTTTGTTCGATCAGAGATCCATAACTCTCCATAAATTCCTGAGGCAAATATTCTTGATTAACTTTTATATTTACATCTTTCTCATAAAGTCCAATATCAATTATCTGTTGGACTTAGGAGTAGCCTCACTCAAGAATGATTGGAAACAGGATTTGAATTTATCGTTTTTGGATGGGGTTTGGGATTCTATTTGTAATCTGATTAATTCGACCTCCTTCTGTGCACGACACTTTGTTGTAATTTTAAGTGGTCCATAGAGTACCTACGTCTGAAGTTAAATGTTCTTGTTTTTATTCAGATATAAATCCTCTAAGTGACAAATAGAAGATTTTTGATGCTTCATTGATTCACATGTTCTGGACTTGCCCTATTCTAGAAACATTTTGGAACATTATCAGTGATTCTTGAGGTCAAATTAGAACCTTGCCCTTTAATCGCTCCATTTGGATCATTTCAAGAAGACGATGTTTTACTGACGCCAACTCAAAGCCGAATTTGATCTTTTATTTAATTGATGGCCGGACGTGCAATTTTGATGAAATGGAAAGACAATACTCCACCTACACATACACAGTGGTTCAGTGATATGTGTCTATCTAAGTCCAGAAAACATTATTAAAGAGTCAAATATTAACTTCCAAAAGACGTGGGGCCCATTTATGGATGATGACCATAACCTAAAGGACCAGGGTGTTTAGATCCTCTGGTGCTGTGCTGTCTGGTTCCGGGTCGGTGGCTCCCGATTCCCACGGATCCTTTTATAACCTTGCTTACTGGTCAGGGTTTTGATTTGCAAGGATTTCTTTTGGTGGGGGGGGTTTTTTCATTTGGTTTTGATATAATAGATAATGTTTTATTCAACTGTGAATAATGTAAACATTGATAATATTATTATAGTAGGAGAGAAGGAAAGAGAATTTTAAACCTTTATTTTATAAAAAGAAATTTTATAACCCTCTTGGAAAGAATTTATAATTTAATTTCTTTCTTTCTTTTCTTTTTTTTCTCCTTTGGGTTGGGGTTTATTTTTTGATGTTCTGCTTTGATAAACTATTACCAATGTGCTCTGGAGTTTTGAATTGTGTTCATATTTAGAAAAAAATATTTTTCCCTTTTAATTATGTTTCACGTTGTATAATTGTATTTTTCAATTGTTTACACTTTAAAAGAAAATCGAAGACAAGGGGTCATAGTCTTAAAGTTAGAAGTTGTCCAATTAGAACAAAGAAGAGGAAGAACTTCTTTAGTCAGAGGGTTGTGGATCTGTGGATCTCAGTGCCGCACAAAGCAGTGGAGGCCAGATCACTGGGAGTATTTAAATAAGAAATGGATAAGTATCCCATTAGTCAGGGTATCAAGAGATATGGGGAAAAGGCTGGAAATTGGAACGAAGGGTGAGCATAGTTCAGCTTAGTGTAGTCATGGAACAGACCCGATGGGCCTAGTGGCCTGCTTCTGTTCCTTTATCTTGTGAACGTGAAAAGATTCCCAATGCAGTCTCTCACAGCACAATACAGGCCCATCACCCCTCAATTTTGTGCTAACCCATATATTCCTTAAAAAAAATACTAAACCCTCCCTATATCCCATAACCCTCTATTCTTCTTCTATCCATGTGACTGTCTAAGAGTCTCTTAAATGCCCTAATGTTCCAGCCTCCACCACCAAGGAAAGACATTCCAGGCATCCACAACTCTCTGTGTAAAAAACTTCCCCTGACGTCTCCCCTCCCTTCACTTTGTACTCGTGTCCTCTGGTGTTTGCTGATCCTGCCCTGGGAAACAGGCGCTGGCTGTCCATCCAATCTACGCCTCTCATTATCTTGTAGACCTCCATCAAGTCTCCTCTCATCCTTCTATGCTCTAAAGAGAAAAGTCCCGGCTCTGCTAACCTTGCCTCAGAAGACTTGTTTTCCAATCCAGGCAACACCCTGGTCAATCTCCTCTGCCATCTCTCCACAGCTTCCACATCCTTCCTATAATAAAGTGACCAGAGCTGAACACAATAAGTGTGGTCTTACCAGAGACTTGTAGAGTTGCAACGTGACCTCTCTCCTCCTGAATTCAATCCTTTCTGTTTGAGTACGTGGTTCACGGTTGGTTACTTAAGAGTATGGATGAACAGAGGGACCTTGCGGTCCAAATCCATACATCCCTCAAGGTCAATGAGGACAAGGTAGGATAAAGGATTTATTTCTTTATTGTAGGACGATGACTGTCAGTCCCCTTTCAATAAATGACCTCTCCTGACACACGTCGGCAAATATCCACACGATCGCATTCAGATGATACCCTGTTTATATCAAGTTCAAGTATCCCAGATTTCATTGCTTTAACACTGAAATTAAACATCAACAGTAAGTCTTTGTGAATCTGCTCAACCTCCATCTGCCAATTAATAATCTTTAATACCCTCTGTTGACAAGATGGAATTAACTGCATATTTTTGTCCAGAGAAAATAATTCAACCTTCTATCTTTCAGTATGAGTCACTCTTAATCCATACTTAAACCTGCAGTAGGTCGCTTTATTTGGGAATTAGTTCCATCTTGGTTCGGCTACAGACTGCAAGTGGAGAGGTCACAGGCTTGGGTGGGGATTTCAGAAGTTGGCAGTGGAGAGGGAGAGCTGGGATAAGACCATCCATTTCAACACAATGGCAATAACTACAGTTAACCATCAATGCCGTCTCTCGCAAAGAGCCCAGAAATCAATGCAAGATTATCGTTAATCCTTAGAATAATTACCCTTATTAGGTGGGACCAGAACAGAGCAAAAATAAATGAAGTTATACACACACACACACACACACACACACACACACACACACACACACACACACACACACACACACACACACACACACACACATATTTTCAAAGATACATAGATATATTATTTATTCACATATATGTGTGTGTGTTTGGAATTTATGTCCCTGAGCATTGATAACTTTAACCAATAAATCCTGAACAAGGTGGGGTGAGGCAGGTTGAGATGGGGTGGGGTGGGACGGGGTGGGGTGGGGTGGGATGGGGTAAGTTGGGTGAGAAGAAGGAAGAGATCAAAGTGCATGACCGTTCACTTCCAAAATCACATTTCATTTGCCCCTTCTCTACTCATTCTCCTAATCTAAGTCCTTCTGCAGCCTCCCTGTTTCTTCAACACCTACCTTGGACCTCATGTTTAGTTCAAATGTGGTCATCTTGCATGCACTGCCTATCAGAAGAAATGGTGTGGGGATCCCTTCCCTTTGCATCCCAAAGCCTTTGAGGGTGTCTAAAGCATTCCAGAGCACGCCATACCCTTCAGCACACGATGTTGCGCCGACCTATAGGAATCTACTTCGCAATCTTACCCTTCCCGCCCTCACACTCAGAACTCTCTATTTTTCTTGCATCCATGTGTCCGTCTCAGAGTCTTTTCAATGTCCCCATTGTACCAGCCTCCACCGCCACCCTTAGTGATGCATTCCAGGTGCCCACCACTCTTTGTGCAAATGCCTGACCTCTGACGTCGCCCCTAGACTTTCCTCCACTCACCTTGAACAGATTTCCTCTGGTATTTGCTACTCTTGTGCTAGGAAAAAGGTGTTGGCTGTCCACCCTACCTAAACCCCTTATAATCATGTCATGTCACCCCACATACTCTGTCTAAAGACTCTAAAGGATGTCATAGCCGATGGATAGTAGTGGGGATGAGCTCCCACTGCTACACAAATGCTCTTCGTGGTGTGCATCTCAAACAGCATCTGACAACCAGGTCCAACCCCTGGCCTTCATATCAAACCTTTGCTGCCTTGTGGTTATACCCGCTCACGGGAAAGGCTTTGGGAGTAAACCCTGAGGAAAAATCTGGAGTCAGAGTCCTGAAAGCGGCTGACTGCTGTATTCAGTGCTGGGCACGGCTACTCCTGCGATGCTGCTGGCACCAAACTGTATCGACTTTCCTTTGGACCTTTCATTAGCATGGAGGTGGTGGGGGGGGGGGGGGGAAGCCACTGCATGGGCAACAGACGGATCTCCATATCAACTCTGCCCTGGCCTGCGCCCTGGAGAGGCCACTCCATCTACTACCAGAGGTGTGGTACCCATGGTTGACCATGGCCGACGGAGGCCAAAGACAAAAACGGCCTAACTCTGTCAGCTTTGCTTCACATGACATGTTTTCCAATCCAGGTAACATCCTGGTAAATCTCTGCACCCTTTCCAAAGCTTCCACATCCTTCCTGTAATGAGGCAACCAGAAATATTCCAAGTATGGTATAACCAGAGTTACCACATTAGGATTGAACTCAATACCCCCAACTAACAAAGGCCAGTGCACCCCGCACTTTCTTTACCACCCCAAACTTAATTTAACCCCTTCTTCCCCTACTTAATCTGCAGTGACCCAGCAGTAGAACAGATCTGATACCAATTCCACCCCCCACCCCCACACCTGCCTTCTCATGCTGTGTCTCCAAGTTGGACCACCACGTCCCTTTTGGCCCAGAACGGGAAAAGCGGCTCCGCCATCACTTCCCCCAGTCACCCCACCCCCTCCCCGACATGACTCCAGTCCCCTGCCTCCACTTCCTTTGCTAGTTCACCCGCCAAGGGGCCCTCTACTCTCGTCACGAGCAGGTATAGTGAGGCTGTAGTGGAAAATTGCTCGAGCTATGTATAAAAACAATAAGGGATGTAAAAATCACAAAATAAATTGTTTTCAATCATAATCAAACATGTGCAAAAGCCAAGGACTGTTAACATCAGTTTCTGGAATGAGGTCACTGAAATCACATTACAGCATTCAAAATTCTCATTTGGAACGTCCCCTGCCAAAGTATCATCTTTCTCAGACAAAGCTCTCAAGCATCATTTTTGATTTTTCCCCTTGATTGTGATGAAGTAATTTGCCTCAACCAGCAGCAGTGTACAGAACCTCGGGGGCCTGGACTCAATCTGTGCTCCTATCCGCCTGTCCTTTATTAGATAAACTCGATGTTGATCCTGGTTAATATGCACTTAGGGCCATGAATTACCAACCAATTAAGCGCGGCAGAATTTACTTTGGCTCAGGCCAAGGTGAGGTATTTAATCTCGATGTTTCTTCTACTTCGACTGTTGAGGCCCTGATGGAAATGAAAGAGATTAATTGAAATCAGCAGGTTGCATGGAAAGGATTTGAGCAATTTTCTATTCCTCGTCAGTCACTTGATAGAGTTAGGAGGGCAGGCAGCCAGGGATTTTATTTTCCTGCCTATGTTACTAGTATGTGGGGGTCGATGGGTCCAAGGAAAAACTGGTGGAATTATATCAATGTGTAATAATATCAGTGTAGAAGAATAGAGGGTCCTTGGGGCCAAAATCCATGCATCTCTCAAGATTGCCGCATAGGTTGATAGGGTAGTTAAGAAGGTCTATGAATCTCTGGTGGGGGGGATTGAGTTCAAGAGTTGAGAGGTCATGTTTGCAGCTGGAATATTGGACTGCGCTTGGAATATTGTGTCCAGCTCTGGTTGCCTCATTAGGGGAAGGATGTGGAAGCTTTGGAGAGGGTGCAGAGGAGACTTACCAGGATGTGGCCTGGATTGGAGAACACGTCTTCGGCAAGGTGAATAGAGCTGGGGCTTTTCTCTTTGGAGCGGAGAAGAATGAGAGGTGGCTTAATAGTGCTCTACAAGATTATAAGAGGGTAGAGAGCTAGCCCCTTTTCTCCAGGATGAGAGTAGCAAACACCAAACGATGCGAGGGGAGGAAAGTTTAGCGGTTTTTTTTACACAGAGAGGTAGGGGCCTGGAATACATTGCAAAGGGGTGGTGGTGGAGGCTGGTGCAATGGGAACATTTAAAAGATTCTTAGACGGGCACACAAATGCAAGAAAAATAGAGGGTTATGGGCACGAGGTAAGAAAGGTTTAGATTATTGAGTTGGTTTATATAGGATTAGGGCTAGGGTTAGGGTTGAAGAGCCTGTACTGCGCTGTTACATTCTATCTGCTATATTCTAATCACAAAATGTTACAATGTCTACAGTGGAATGGTACTGTATTGAGATAAATAGTCTGCAATAGGGGAGCAGATTCAAAGGACAGAATGGTCTACTCTTGCCCCCGACATTAAAATGTTAAGCACCTCAAAGAAAATTAGAATCCGAATCGATCTAAAGGACACTTGGGAGTCCAAATACAGAATCTTAAAAAGTTGTGGTCAGTAAGAGCAAAACAAAAGGCAAATCCAAACAACCTTTATTTCTCATGGAATAAAACTGGCCGTTGTAGAAGTTGGGTTAAATTCGCAAAACTTAGTTGGACCACTACAGGAGTTCTAGGGCAGTTCTGGCTCGTTCAAATTTATTTGACATCCGATTGTAACAGTACAACCCGATGAAACAGCATTCTCCAGTCCATGGAGCATAAACAGTGCACAGACAAACGACTGCCACATAAGGCAGATGACAGGACAATGCAAAAGAGATGTTCAAGGTCAAAACCGATTATTTCTGTCAAGGAAAGATAAATGGACAGGAAACCTATTTTGGCAACTGGAATCTTTCCAATTTGATAAGAGTTGACACCTTTCCATCGGCAGAGAGCAGGCAATTAATATCAGCCAAACTCTACGCATATTTTTCACACAGAGGATTGGTAGGTGCATGGAACAGGCTGCCAGAGGAAGATGGGGACATTTAGACAGGTACGCGGATAGGAAAGATGTTGAATGATATAGGCAAATGGAACTAGCCTGGGTGGACAACTTAGTTTGAAAGGACAAGTTGGGCCAGAAGGCCTATTTCTGTGCTGTAAAACTCAATAACTCGAGAACCCAAATAAGGGTGTTCTCAGGACTGGACACCTTGAGTTATCAGTAGACATTGGGTAAGCTAGAGCATTGGATGTTGAAGGAGAAACCTTACAAAGGTTTATAAAACCATGAGGGCCATAGATGAGGTGAACAGTGATAGGGTAGAGAAATAGTCTGAACGTGAGAGGGGAAAGATGTACAGGAGATCTTCAAGGTGCGGGGAACAAGAGGAAGAGACAGAACATGAAGGTAAACAAGGAGTCTGCAGATGCTGGGGAAATGGAGTGCTGAAGGAATTCAGCAGGTCGCACATATGGAAGCAATAATAAACAAGGGTGGTCCTGTAGAGATCGGCGAGAGAAGCAAATAACATTCCTTCCATGAATGCTGCGTGACCTGCTGGGTTCCTCGTGTATTAGACAGGTACATGGAAATAAAAGGTTCAGAGAGATATAGGCCAAGTGCTGGCAAATATCATGAGCTGAGATCCCAGATTGGTCGGCATGGACAAATGGAGCCAAAGAGACTGTTTCTGTGCTGTATAAATCTACAGGACTCGAAAGAAGTCCAAAGATATTTCTTCACCAGGGGAGAGTTGAGAACCTGGAACTCACTCCTCCAGGGGGCAGTTGAGAGAAATCGTAAATCTGCACTTAATGCAAAATGGACCAGCCCCAGAGAGCAGAGAGAGAGAGAGAGAGAGAGAGAGAGGGGGGGGGTGGAGAGAGAGAGAGAGAGAGAGAGAGAGAGAGAGAGAGAGAGAGAGAGAGAGAGGGGGGTGGAGAAAGAGAGGGTGGGAGAGAGAGGAGGGAGAGAGAGGGGGGAGAGAGAGAGGGGGGGAGGAGGTTTGAACAGGACAGGAACGCTGCTGAGACTGATTGAGGTTAGTTCCTGTGTGGTGTATTCCACATAATTCCAGGCAAGAAGGATTTACTGCTTTTAAATGGAGGTTTTAAGATGAGCCCTTTCAAATCAGAGAGCCAGTTGCGGCCATCTGTGGGAGACCAGGTGACCTCTTGGGCTCCATTCCCAAGGGTCTTGGAGAGCAGAAGTGTAAATTAGTGATAGAATCCAGGTTAGGTGACAAATGGATCCCAATTACAGCCTTCAAGACTCAGAGGCGCACAAGAGTATGGGTCACAATTGCTGCGTAGATAAATATTCCCAACATTTCATTTTTACATGAGAGCACCATAAATCTCTGTAAGTTAATAACTACATTTGGCAAACATGTACAACCTTTGTACTGCTTCCAGAGCTTTGAGAGAAACTCAGTAACTGTGCTATTCATAATGTGTTTTTTTTTGTTTGCTTTCTTTAAATGGGATTGGGTGGCAGCATGGATTGGAGGTGAGGAGGGGGGGCTCGACAGGACTCAACCGCAATGCATCAAGTCGTGCAGCACATAGATTAGGCCAATCAGCCCATCCTGTTCAGACTGATTATCTTCCATCTATACTAACCCCCTTCACCTTCAGCCTTCTCTACTTGGTGATTCAAGAACTCATTCAAATTGCCTCCACAGGCAGAATGTTCCTGATTCCAATAACCCTCCAAAGGGGGGGGGTGGGGAGGAAATCGACCCCCTTACCCTCTGCCCTCTGTTTTGAGAACATAGAACATTACAGTATAATGTTGTGCCAACCTATATAAACTGACCACAAATGACACCTTCCCTACCCATAACCCTCTATTTTTCTTGCATCCGTGTGCCTGTCTAAGAGTCTTTTCAATGTCCCTATGGTAGCAGCTCCACCTCCCATGGCAATGCATTCCAGGTCCCCACCACTTTCTGTGTGAAAAACCTCCCCTCGCCTTGTCCTCTGGTGTTTGCTGCTGTCACCCTTGGAAGAAGATGTTAGTTGTTTACCCCACCTAGCCTCACATAATCTGCTATGGAAAAGTTGCCTACAACCTATCTGTGCCCCTGACGGGCACCCCTCTCCTCAGCCTCCAGAGTAAACAAAACAATGTCCTCTCAAAATGGGGACCGCTCTCCACTGCAATCACATCTCTCTTTGTAGTGTGGTGGCCAGAACTGAATGCAGAACTCCAGCTGTGAGTCAGCTACTGCTTTATAAATCTATTTCATGGTTACACAGCTGGAGATCCATCCCTACTTTGATGGATGCCAGAGCATTAATTATAGGAAAACCACTACTTTAACAAGTGAAATATAGCAGCAAAGCCTTATTTACCGAGTCCAGCTTTGGGAGAGCTGAGAGAACCAGAGCCAGGACCCGTTCAACCCAGGAGGGACAACAACTTCAAATTCCTGGGTGTCAACGTCTCTGAGGATCTTTCCTGGAGCCTCCATGTCGATGCAATCGTGAAGAAGGCCCGCCTTCTATACTTCTATACTTCAAGAAGTTATACTTCTTGAGGATTTTAAGACTATCTGGTCTGTCACAGAAGACTCTCAAAATTTTCTACATGTGTACCGTGGAGAGCATTCTGGCTGGTTGCATCACTGCCTGGTATGGAGGCTCCAACTCTCAGGACAAAAATAAACTCCAGAGGGTTATTAACTCAGCCCGAGACACCACAGGCACCAGACTTGACTTCATTGAGGACAATTACATGAGGTGGTGTCTTAAAAAAGCAGCCTCTATCCTCAAAGACTCCCATCTCCCAGGCCATGCCCTCTTCAGTCTGCTACCATCGGGGGAAAGGTGCAGGAGCCAAAAGACGAGCCCTCAGCTTCTTCCCTGCTGCTACCAGATTCCTGAATAATCAATGAACCAAAGACACTGCCTCACTTTTCATGTAACTTATTTTTTAAGTGCTTTATATAAATGTTGCACTGTGAAACTGTCGCAAAGCAACAAATTTCATGATGTGTTCGTGACAATAATTCACGATTCTGATTCTGCAGCGTCAGATTTATTTAGGAGGGAGATTTCTCCTCTTCCCTCAGTGGGTTGTGAACTTGTGGAACTCCTGAACATAGAGAGTTATTGAGGCTGATTCATCAGAGATACTCAGAAGGGAATTGGATCTGGTGCTTGTGTCTAAAGGGGATGAAGGGGTGTGGAGAGAAAGCAGGAAGAGGGTATTGAGGTCACCTGGTCAGCCATCACTGGTGGAGCTGGCTTGAAGGGCTGAATGGCTTTACTATGTTTTCTACAGAGCAGTAAGGTGCAGGAACAGGGTCTTTGGCCCATGATGTGGAATCTGAGAATGAGAAACTGGAGCGGGGGTCGGCCATCCAGCCCGTCAAGCCTACTCCACCCATTCAGTGGGGTCACAACTGATCTGCCTGTGGACTCGGCTCCGCCTCCCATAACCCTTAATATATTCCTCAAAAAGATATCTGTCTGTGTCTTACATACATTTGATGAGGTCAGTCTTCATTGAGTGAAGTTCAACTAAAACTCTGCAGCTGTGCTTGGTATGTAAGCTTCTGTTCCCCGCATATTCATGTGTCTGTACAAATGTTTCTTTATTGCCATCATAATTAGGCCCATAGAACACTAACAGCACAGAAACAGGCCATTTGGCCCATCTAGTCTGTGCCAAACTACTTTTCTGTCTGGTCTCACTGACCTGCACCCAGACCATAGCCCTTCCATCCATGGACCTCTCCAGATTTTTCTTAAATGTTAAAATTGTGCATTTGTAAATGTTCAAGGTGCATTCACATCACTTCAGAGGGTAGCTTGTTCCACACTCCCACCACTCTCGGCATGAAGGAGTTCCCCCTAATGTTCCCTTTAAACTTTTCCCATTTCACACTTAGATCATGACCTCTAGTAACCTCAGTGGAAAAAGCTTGCTTGCATTTACTTTCTGTATACCCCCCAAGATGTTGCATACCTCTATTAAATCTCCCTTCATTCTTCTACGTTCCAGGGAATAGCTCCTAACCTGTTCACTGGAGTGAAACATGAAAGTCTGCAGATGCTTGGATTGCAGTAAAAACACAGAGGGACTCGACCAGTTTCATAGCCTCCACAGGAGGTAAAGATACGTTACCGACATTTCGGGCCTGAGGCCTTCCTCAAGGTACGAATAGCACAGTTCTTCAAGTCTCAGCAATATTCTTGCAAATCTTACTGATACCTTCCTGTATGTAGATGACCAAAAGACTCCAAATTTGGCTTCACCAATGTCTTACACAACTTCCCCATAACATCCCAACTCCTAAACTCAATGCATTCATTTATGAATGTGCCGAAGCTCTCTTTACAACCCTGTCCACCTGTGACGCCACTTTCAGGGGATTCTGTATTCCCAGATCCCTTTGTTCTCCTCTGTGCTCCACCATTTATCGTCCTTTACTGTATCACCCACTTACTCATCAAAAGTGGTTCCAACCTCAAAGAAAGAAAGAACATCGCTCAGACAACCCTGGGAATGCAAGACGGATGGACGAGGAAGGACTGGATAGACTAGGCCAGTGGCTCGCAACCTTTTTCTTTCCACTTACATACCACGTTTAAGTAATCCCTGACTAACCACAGATCACCTAACTAACTAACCAGCACCTCCTCTCTGTCCGCAACAAAAGCGACCTCCCCGTGTCCAACCATTTCAATTCAGAGTCACCCTCTCAAGCTCACCTGTCTCTCCATGGCCTTTCACACAACTCCACCCTGACCACCTGCAGCTTGGAGGAGCAACGCCTCATTTTTCCATCTGGGCCCCCACCAACCCCAGGGCATGAACATTGAGTTCACTGCATTCCACTAATCAGCTTGCCTTTTCCCCCCTTCCCCCTTTTAACTAGTTCTTACTTCCTTTCTCTCTTCATCCAGCCTAGACTCCTCCCCCCCCACTTCCTGCAGTCCTCCCCCCCCACACTCTCCACCTATCATCTCCCACCCTCACCACCCCCCCTCCCCCTTTTAACCATATAACAATATAACCATATAACAATTACAGTACGGAAACAGGCCATATCGGCCCTTCTTGACCGCACAAATTTGCGTGAAACTCCAACTAGTTCCACCTACCTACTCCCTGTCCATAACCTTCCAATCCCCTCACATCCATGTATTCATCTCCTTCTTCTTTCTTTGGTTTGGCTTCACGGATGAAGATTTATGGAGGGGTAAATGTCCACGTCAGCTGCAGGCTCGTTTGTGGCTGACAAGTCCTATGCGGGACAGGCAGACACGGTTGCAGCGGTTGCAGGGGAAAATTGGTTGGTTGGGGTTGGGTGTTGGGTTTTTCCTCCTTTGTCTTTTGTCAGTGAAGTGGGCTCTGCGGTCTTCTTCAAAGGAGGTTGCTGCCCGCCGAACTACCTCTTCTTAAATGACAGAACTGACCCTGCCGCAACATGACATCTCTCATGTTTCCCCCACCCCTTGATGAAGGGCTCCAGCCCGAAACGTTGGTGATGTATCTTCATCTTTGTGACATAAAGGCATTGTTTGACCTACTGAGTTTCTCCAGGGTTTGTATGTTTTTTCACTTAACCACTGGTGTCAACAGAATCCTGTGTTTTATCCCCAACCTAACTACAATGGTATGTGAGTGGAAATAAAAATGTTGAGAACCACTGGACTAGGATTTCGATTTCAGATTTATTGTGAGAGTACATGCAAGACACCACATACAGCCTTGAGTTTCCTTTTTCCAGAATTACCACTTATCAGTAGTGGGGAAAAAACTGTACACAGCGTAAGCATGTAAACAAAGAACTATAAACAGATAATGAATGTAAACAAACTGACTGTGCAATAAAGAGAGATCAAAAAGAAAATCAATAAAGTGCATAAGTAAGAGTTCTTAAATGAGTCCTTAAATGAGTTCGTCATTGAGGAGTCTGATGGTGAAGGGTTAGCCGCTGTTCCTGAACCTGGTGGCGAGTCTTGTGGCACCTGTACCTCATACCTGATGGTAGCAGTGAGAACAGAGCGTGTGCTGGGTGGTGTGGATTCTTGACGATTGCTGCTGCTCTCCGATGGCAGCGTTCCTTGTAGATGTTCTCAATGGTTGGGAGGGTTTTGGCTGCGATGTCCTGGGCCACTACCTTTTGGAGAGCTTCAGGTTCAGGGAAATTGGTGTCCCCGTACCAGGCCGTGATGCAGCCAGTCAGCACACTTTCCACCACGCCTCTGTAGACATTTGCCAGGGTTTCCGGTGTCGTACCAAACCTCCGCAAAATCCCGAGGAAGTAGAGGCGCTGACGTGCTATGCTCATTGAAATTTAGAAGATTCAGGATCCCCACCTAATATTCTCTGTTACAGTCGCATGTGGAATGTGACACCCTGTTTACACATAGCAAGCTCTCATAATTGAAAGGGGAGAGAAATAATCTGAAAAGGTGCTCAGTTTTAAGTTATTTTTAGTTGTTAAAGTTTTTTCATTTTTTAAAATTTAGGCATACAGCACGGGAACAGGCCTTTTTGGCCCACGAACCCACACCTAATTGACCTAAAAACCTTGATATATTTCCAATGGCGGGAGGAAACTGGAGCCTCCAGGGGAAACCCACACAGACATGGGGATAATGCACAATCTCCTTACAGACAGTGCGGAATTTGAACCCCAGGCCCAATCGATGGTATTCTAATTGTGTTACACCACTAACTGTCCTAATTCTGGATGGTGCTCAGAGAGAGGATGAAGTGTTGTTCCTCCAATTTGCGGGCGGTCTCAGGCTGGCAGTACACGAGACCATGGATGGACATGTCGGCAAGGGAATGGGATGGGAAATAGAAATGGGCGGCCACTCGGAGATAGGGAAGGGTTAGTTTGTGGTGGAGTGGGTTTCCATAAACTGGCACAACATCACTGGCTGAAGAGCTTATAGTTTTCAAGGTTTATATTTTGTTTTGTACCTGGGAAGTGGCAGCAAGGAGGACTTCCATTGTCTCTGCAAATTGTACTTGTGTATATGACAATAAACCTCATTGAGCTAGAACCAGCAAATTGACACTGTCTATGGAGGAGATGGAAGCAGATGGCTGCAGGCAAGGGCAGAAGACCCACATCATCCTCACTCCATCTGGATGTGCCCATGAGTACTGCATCCCACTGCCAAGAGTGGCGGGGGCATATCTGAGGCAGGAGGGGTTATTTGAACAAGCAAAATGGCGGCACTGCCGGTGCGGACCCAGGAAGAGCCAGGAGACACCTTGCTCTCCCGAAGGGTCCTACCACCCAGGTCTACTGCTGACCACTCCATACAGGCTTTGAGTGGCCCGTTAAAGCAGTCGATGTTGCTTTATTTAAAATCCTGCGGCCATGGGGTCTGGGCCCAAGATGACAGCGTCAGTGTTTGACAGTGGCTTCAAGGGGTTGCATATTCCAGGGGAGTAGTGGACCAGTGCAGGGCACCAGAAACAGGGCAAGGACATTCACAGGCAGTGGGCTGTTGGCGACGAGGTCAAGGGATCCACATTGGGCTGCTGGCTGCTGGAGATGGGCTCAGGGGAACCAGGTATCAGAACCGGTATTTAAGAAGGTGCTGAGGGCAAGAAGAGCTCCTGAAGTGTGATATTTCTTTTATTGTAATGGGTTCTTTTGTGCAGATTCTATTTTATTAACAACTCACAACCTCGTGGGATATCCATTTTGCACCTAACCTGAGGTGGAACATTCATCTCTGACTCCCTCTAGTGGTCAGGAGGATCACCAACTCCCAACCACCTCATCCCCTTTCCTTAAGATGTTCAATCTAGCAACATTACGACAGTGTCAGGAGGATCACCAACTCCCAACCACCTCATCCCCTTTCCTTAAGATGTTCAATCTAGCAACATTACACACTAATACTGTATTCATTTCAATTTCAAGTTAAACGCAAGCATAAACATAAACATCAGCCACATAAACATTTTAAGTTTGCAGTTCTTTTTCTTTTAGAGATTGAGCCTGTCAGGTGCTTTGATAACACGTGTGGATCTTCTCAACACAGGCACTTGTGTCAGCTCTGCTGGTCCACTACTGTCTAGCCCTGGTAGTGATTCCTCCTCAGTATTTGACCATCCTCTATTCTGACAGTGTGGAATCTTGGATTTATTTCCTCCAGAACAGTGGCCTTTTGTCTCAGGTGTTGGAATCTCCGAGTCTCATTGTGTCGTGTTGGGCCAGTGGCCCTAAGCTTCTTGCTGACTTGTCATAGTTTGCTTTTGTCTCCATTTCAGATGCTTTTGTTTCCATTTGCGTCTCTTTTCTTGTTTGGGTCTGCAAAGTAGGGAAGTATGGTGCGTAGTCTATGTCCCATCAGAAGCTCAATGGATAACATACCATGTTCAATTGGTGAAGCTCAGTAACTCAACACTCCTGGTACCATGTGATCTTTCTTTTATTTTATTAAAGAAACTTGGGTTCTTTTGTGTTAATATTTTAAACTCACAACCTCATGTGCCATCCATTTTGCATCTGACCCAAGGTGGGACATTCTGTTTCCAACTTCCTCTAGTGGTCAGGAGGATCACCAACTCCCAATCATCACATGAAGGACCCTGGTCGCTGAAGACTTCCTCATCAAGTCGGAAGTTTGGATCTGGCCTCGAGCCGTTGATGGTTTAAACTTAACTGGAGCCTTGTGTGTCTGCTGAACTTGGAGGCAAATCCATGGACACTTGGTAACTCTAAGAGGACCCTGATATGAGACCAGAGGACCCCAAAACCCAGCAGCAATAGAAATTCACCAAGACAAATGGTTACTTAAACAAAAGTTGCTTTTAATTTTCTTTGAACATTAAAATAAAATCAAACTTTAACATTACTATTAACTTAACCCCCTTTTAATTCTAAGTAATGTGTATATTTTCAGGAAAGTTCTTTGATTCACAGTCCAATCATTCACTTTTCACTCCTCTAAGTTCACCGGTATCAGGCAATTTTTATACTGTGCATAGAATTTAACATTTATGAATTTTTACCAAGCTCTGGTGCTTAAAGTTAAATGGTTACCGCTCAGGAAGCATCTTGTTGGTTTCAGAGAGAGATTTGTGGTTTGTTGGACACACACAAACTGATTCCCTCCAATCAGCCTCTTCAGTGTCGAACAAACTTACCCCATCAAGGGTTTTCCAAATGATAACCTCTTCGTCCAGGTCACCACAGAGTTCCTCTTGTTTTCCTTATTTCAAGAGAAACACTCTATCCAACCATTTAATCTCGTAAGGACTACAAGGGTTTTGAACAGGCTGAACTCAGAACTCACAACCCGTCTTCAAAATGGGGTTTTCAACAAGCTGCCAACTTGTCATGTTGTAGCCTCAATTGCTTTCTCTCTCTCTCTCTCTCTCTCTCTCTTTGCTTATAAAAACCAAATACCTCACCCAAGGCTCCAAACACAATCTTTGAAAGATCTTATCAGTACTTGAGTCTGGATTTTGTTCCATTTGCACCAACTTCTGAAGTTTCTTCCAAAGCAGTTCCATTGTCTTTTGCAAAGCCATTGGTGCCTGAATGTCCAGCTTCAGCGAAGCTCTTGCATCTTAAATGAGATGTAAATACCTGTTTGTGAAGTGACCTACACTAAACACCCCACAATCTATCTCTTTTAAAAGCATATTTATATATAACAACCCCCTTTTGCTTCTCTTTCTCTAACTATTAGGGACACCAGACAATCTTGATGGTGAATCTTTATCTGCCTTATGGCAGACTAAAAGCAGTTTTGTGTAATATTACATTTCTGTTTTATTACATGACAATAAATAGTGTCTGGATCTGATCAGAGAAAGAAATGTTGAACGGCGAGGCAGTGAGACAACCCCACGATTACCAGCACGTTGTGTTTGGCAGTCAACATTCAGCCAGGCAATTGGGGAATGTAATACTGAGCCAACAAGATTATTTATGCAGCAGGAAACATGTGTATTTAGCGTTTTCCAAAAGACTGCACAGTAACAGCAAATTTGTCACTTATGGACATTCAACTTCCTCCCAGGTTTTTAAAAGCTCAATCACATTCCTGCTGGTGTAAAGGTAACTCTGGTGCATTAGAAAACCTGCCAGGAGATGTATAACAGCAGGACACACCATTAGCTGCCAGCACCAAGGAGAAATCCCTGCCTGGTGAACTTTCAAAGGCTGTAAGGTATCTGCACTTGGAACGCAGAACAGCACCGGAGATGAAGGCACTTACATCTCCACTCCAGGGAGAAGGTTATATGACCCTCTCCAGTGTCAAGGGTGTGAAGCAGATCTGGAACAGCAATGAGGGAGAGCCACACAGATAACTTCATTCCCCGCAACCGTGAATTCACTTCAATGGAGTTGTAAAGTGCTGAGTTGATGATGAGAGGTTATTTTTCTGATGCAATGTACAGATGTAATGCAAATTGTTTACAAGGATGAGTCCGGGAATGAAAGGGTTATCATTTGAGGAGTGTTTGACAGCTCTTGGCCTGGACTCATTGGAATTTGGGAGAATGAGGAGGGAATGTCATAGAACAGCACAGTACAGGCCCTTCAGCCCACAATGTTGTGCTGAACTTTAGACCCTGCCTCCCACAAAACCCTCCACTTTAAATTCCTTCGTATGCTTCCCTCGCCATCTCTTGAATTTCCCCAATGTACCTGCCTCCACCACTGACCCAGGTCATGCGCTCCACACACCAACCACTCTCTGGGTAAAAACCCTTCCTCTAATATCCCCCTTGAACCCCCCACTCATGACCATAAAGCCATGCCCTCTTGTATTGAGCAGTGATGCCCTGAGAAGGAGGCACATGTTGTCCACACTATCTGTTCCTCTTCATATCTTGTATTCCTCTATCATGTCTCCTCTCATCCTCCTTCTCTCCAAAGAGTAAAGCCCTAGCTCCCTTAATCTCTGCTCATAATACCTGATCTCTAAACCAGGTAGCATCCTGATCAATCTCCTCTACACCCTTTCCAAAGATTCCACGTCTCTCCTATAATAAGGCGACCAGAACTGGATACAGGACTCCAAGTGTGGTCTAACCAGAGTTTTGTAGAGCTGCATCTTTACTTCATGGCCCTTAAATTCAATCCCTTGATTTATGACAGCTAACACCCCATAAGCTTTCTTAACTACCAAATCTCCCTGTGAGGCAACCTTCAGGGATCTGTGGATATGGACCATCCCCTCCCCCCCACCCCCCCCCCCCCCACCGCTGATCCCTCCACTCTCCACATGACCAAGAATCCTGCCATTAACATTGTACTCTGCCTTGGAATTTGTCCTTCCAAAATGTACCATATCACACTTCTCCGGATTGAACTCCATCTGCCACTTCTCAGCCCAGCTCTGCATCCTATCAATGTCCCTGCAACTTTCTACACTCCTCTCTTTACACTATCCACAACACCACCAACCTTTGTGTCATCTGCAAACCCCTCCCCTCATCCAAATCAAAATCATGAAAACCAGCGGTTCCAGAACTGATCCTTGAGGGAGTCCACTAGACACAACCCTCCAATCCAAATGTACTCCCTCCACTACAGCCCTTTGCTTTCTACAGCCAATTCTGAATCCACACAGCCAAGCTTCCCTGGATCCCATGCCTTCTGACTTTCTGAATAAGCCTACCATGTGGAACCTTGTCAAATGCCTTCCCAAAATCCATGTAGATCGCATCCATCGCACTACCCTCATCAATATGTCTGGTCACCTCCTCAGAGAACCCTGACAAGCTTGAGACATTATCTGCCCTTCACAAAGCCATGCTGGCTGAACCTGATCAGACTATAATTCTATAAATGCCCATAGATCTTATCTCTAAGAATCCTTTCCAACAGTTTGCCCACCACAGACGTAAGGTTCACTGGTCTATAATTACCTGGACTTCTACCTTTTTTGAACAAGGACACCGGCGTCACTAGAGGGGTGAGGGGGTGTGAACCGCACTGGGTGAGACCATCAGAAGGGGATGACACCAAAATGACTGTCTATTAAAGGTTTGTGAAGTGTTTCAGCAGAAAGTTATTTTTTTCTATATAAAAATATCCCTGTAATTAGTTATAACAACAAAACATTTTTTGTAAGCCCAGCTTCCATGTTTCAATCTACCTTCAAGGCTAAAACTCGATGCTCATTTACTTTTTGAGCCTTCTAATGCACTCCAGTCAGAGCTGTTATTATTCCCCAATTACAATGACACTTCAAATAACGTGGTTGCGTCCACGTGTGCTACAAGCAAGCGCTGTTGTTTTTGTTGCTGCTTTTGTCCAATTTTCTGGAGTTTTAGATTCAATATTTTAGCTATTATCAGGGGTGCAGTGCAGACGGAGCTCAGCGGAGCACTGATCAGGCATCTCTGCTTCCATGCTGCTCCATAGAAGGGGGAGAGAGGGAGGAGGGATGGGGAGGGGAAAGAAGGGGGAGAGAGGTGGAAGAGGAATGGGGAGGGGGAGAGGGAGGGAGAGAAAGGAAGGAGGGAGGAAGAGGGGAGGAAGGCGAGGGGGAGAAGAGGGAGGGAGGGAAGGCGAGAAGGAGGAAGAGCGAGAAGGGAAGGAGAGAGGGGAGGGAGGAGAGAAGGGGAGAGTGGGAGGGAGGGAAGAGGAGAGGGAGGGAGATAGAGAAGGGAAGGAAAGATGGGAGAGGAGTGAGGGAGATAGTGGAAAGGGAGTGAGAGAGTGAGGCAGAGAAATGGGAAGGTTTAGTTATTGACATCATAAGAAACCCTATTGATATATACGTTGCACCCATTTTGTGTCCCTGCTCATTTCGTGAACTGGGCAACTTCCTGGCCCCATTCATGCAATGAGCAGGGACGCAAATTGGGTGTGACATGTCGAGAGAGAGGATCTAGCGAATGGCAGGCATTTTGTCAGCTCTGGCACCTAAACTATTAGCACTCCTCCCCAGGTAAATTAGTGAACCTAAATCAATAACTTTTTAAAGAATTAAGCAGTAATTAAAGGAAAAGAAGGAGAAAAATTTTAAAAAGGCTCCGCTCAGTTACTAATGATGTTGTAATTCAATGTAGAAACATGTTACAAAACAATTTTGCTGTTAGTATCCATGTAATCCAAGAAATATTACATTTAAGCGATTTATCACATATTATTCTATATTTTTACAACCCTATTTTTTTCAGATATTCGTTGAGTATGAACTATTTGCGAGCTGCCAGGGGACAGTCAAGGCTTTTTCTGGGCAAGGCGTAGAACCTGTTTAGCCTCCCATGTAGATGACATTTTCCAATCTCTTGTATTTCACAATTTCAAAACGTCCTCTTCTAAGAAATATAAGGTGATGATATTCAGAATTATTATCTTACCACTGCAATAAACCAGACTTCGTAGTTTCAGCTTTATGTAGCCTTTAATTTGTTGATATAAACGTTTTGCATAATTTCACATCAAGATTTTCATAACTTGAGTAAATAAAGCATTCTGTATAATACTGATCTTCTTCCTTAAACAGTTAAACCGACATTAAGGTGATTAAAATAAAATAAGATGATCCATATGATAAGCGACGACAAAGAAAAGTATTTCGATGCTTACGCCTCCTCCCTGGTTCTTCGAAGACTGAACACAAGCTCTCCGTTCACCCGGATATTACAACATATGACATCATAATAACTATGGTAACACTACAAAACTTTGGGAGGGCATTGAGGAATGCAGTGGAGCAGAAAGATCTAGGAATAACAGTCCATCATTCCCTGAAGGTAGAATCTCATGTGGACAGGGTGGTGAAGAAGGCTTTTAGTATGCTGGCCTTTATCAATCAAAGCATTGAATACAGGAATTGGAAAGTGATGTTGAGACTGTTCAAGGCATTGGTGAGGCCAAATTTAGAAAACTGTGCAGTACTGGTCACCAAATTACTGGAAGGATACAACCAAGGTAGAAAGAGTTCAGAGAAGATTTATGAAAATGTTACTTGGGCTTCAGAATCTAGATTACAAAGAAAGATTGAGCAGATTAGGCCTTTATTCTTTGGAGCGTAGAAGGTTGAGGGGGGATTTGATAGAGGCATTTAAGGTTATGAGGGGGATAGAGAGAGTTGATGTGGATAGGCTCTTCCCCTTGAGGGTAGGAGAGATTGAAACAAGAGGTCATGAGTTAAGAGTTAAGGGGAAAAAGTTTAGAAGTAACATGAGAGGGAATCTCTTCACTCAGAGAGTGGTGGCTGGGTGGGATGAGCTTCCAGGAGAAGTAGTGGCAGCAGGGTCCAATTTGTCATTTAAGGAGAAATTGGATAGGTACGTGGATGGGAGGGGAATGGGCAGGGTGCAGGTAGGTGGGACTAGAGGAAAGTTCTTGGTTCAGTGCGGACTAGAAAGACCAAAATGGCCATTTCCATGCTGTAATTGTTATATGGTTATATAAAACTAACAAAAATCAAAAACACAAGGTTTTAACCCAATCAGGGTCACGTGAAGCCATGGATTGCAGATGGTGGATGGTTTTTACAAGCTGAATCTACAAAATGGAATTCATGGTTGTAAAACTAAAGATGCCGGGCAGATGAATCTGCTGATCAATGTCCAGGGTTACCCATCCAGTACAGACACTGCAACTGAAGAAGGCAATAGGAAACCACTTCAGTGTTTTTCCCTTGTATAATCATGAAGTCAACATCGACTACGGAATCAGCTCAAAGATGGAGCCTTCACCGAAGGAGAGGAGGCAACGAATACAATTTGGAGGGTCAGAGACGTGAACGGCAAGGCCCCAGAATGATAAGATCACTCCTCAGCCTCCAGGGCTCCAGGGAATAAAGACCGACCCATCCTTATTCAAGTTTCTCCAGCCCTGTTGTGTTCTGCAATGGGCCATCAGCATCTGCAGATTCTTTGTTTAACTTCATTCAGCTGCCCCACTGTAAAGTCCGAATCAGGTTTATTGTCATGAACACATGGCCTGAAATTTGTTGTTTTGTGGCACCCAGTATTGTGCAAAATTGCTATAAGTGAGAGTTCTGTAAATGCAAGATTTTAAAAATAATAATTAATGCAAAAAAAGAGAAAAATTGAGGTAGTGTCTGTGGTTTATTCCATTCAGAAATCTGATGGCGGAGGGGAAGAACTATTTTGTACTGTTGGTGCTCATCTTCAGCCTCCTGTATCTCCTTCTTGATTGTAGCAGTGAAAAGAGGGCATGGCCTGGGTGGTGAGGATCCTTGAGAGTAGAGGCTGCTTTCTTGAGACACCATCTCAATGGAGTGGAGACTGGTGCCCGTGATGGCTGAGTTCACAACCCTCTGTAGCCTGCTCCTGTTCTGTACATTCACGCCTCCATACCAGACAGTGATGCAACCAGTCAGAATGCTCTCCACGATCCACCTGTTAAAATTTGCAAGCCTTTGGTGACCTACCGAATCTCCTCATGAAAATAGCTGGCATGCCTTGAGCTAGAACTTGAAGATCTCTGACCCACCCAACATGATCAAATCAACCCTTGAAGTGGGGGTGAGAAAGGGTAAGCAAGACGTCCACAGAATGATACGCAAGGTGCTGGAGGGGTCAGCCATTATCCAATGGATAGAAGTGTTTCAGTCAGAACCTTTGGTTGGGTCTTGTCCTTGCAGTAAGGGGGTGTTGCCAGAGGTGTCACTGCTGAGGCACCTATTGAGTGCACCTCTGCAGCTAAACACCACTCTTAACCCCTCACCATTGATTGATGCCCCATCTGCAGGAGTTACCTGTGCAGCCAGCACTCAGTTCTGAACCTGCCCAGTAAGACCACCTGGTCTCCGCAGAGCACGGCAGAAAACTCAACCATCAGGTGCAAAATGCTGCCAACTCTGCACCTTCGGTCTCCCATTCGCTTCATGAAGGATAGAGATTCAAGATTCAAGATTCCTTTATTGTCATGTAATAGAACAGAAAATGTAATATTACACAAAATTTCCTTTAGTCTGCTGTAAGACAGGCAAATTGTCACCATTTGTATTGCCCGGCGTCCTTTAGAGTACGAGAGAAAGTAAAGCAAAAGAAAGTCCCTTCGGAGTCACTAAGTGTCTGTGGATTTGCCCCCTGTGCCCCCGCAGCCTCTGCAGCCGCTTTGGGCTTTGAGGAAATGGTGACATCTTGTTCCTCTATCAACACTAGACTCGTCTCAGCCATTTCTTGCAGAGGTTTTACTCAGAAATTGCCCATTCTAATTGACCAAGTAATTCCCTCCACTCCAAAAAAAACACTAACCAATCTAATCTGTAGGTTTCACATTTCTCTGAAGGCCTTTCCCAGTCACCTGTGTGGGATGTTCCCATTGCACAGGGTAGTGGTGAGGCCTGACCTGGAGAACTCTGCACCCTTTTTGGAGTTAAAAAGACAGACTGCAGGTACTGGGATGGTGATGCAACACACAGAGAAACTTGGCAGGTCACGCACCATCCATAGGAAGTAAAAGAGTAGCCAACATTTCAGGCCTGGGCCCTTCGTCAAGATATACTAGGTTCTGCATGACCTGCTGAATTTCTCCAGCACTTCTGTGCGTGCACACTTTTGATTCCCTTATTTAAGGAAGTATCCAGAAGAGGCTCATCAGGCTAATGCCTGAGATTATAGAGAGAGCCCTGTCTGGGTGCATCATTGTGTGGTAGAGTAGCTGTAAAGCATCGGGGCATGGATCATGAAAACTACCAAGAAGATCACTGGGTTTACTTTTGTGCTATTTACGACATTCTCCAGGAGCATTGCTTAAATAGGGTTCAAAAAATCATTGAGGAACCCTGCCATCCATCACACAGTATCTTTGTAAAAGCACAATACTGGAGGAAGTCAGCTGGTCTATATAGCAAAGATAAAGATACATTACCAGCATTTCAGGCATGAGCCTCAACCAGTCTCGCAACATCTACATTACTAACGTTTCGGGTCTGAGCCCTTATTCAAAGTGTAAGCAAAAAGCAGACAGGTATCATGTAGCAGAGTAAATTATTTCAAAACATTTATTTGAATTTATTTTACATTATATCCTTATGTGTATATGAGAATAATATGTGCTGTGTATTTTCACCATGGTCCTGAGAAATGTTGTTTCATATGATTGTGTACGCACAGTAATAAAACTTGAACTTGGCTGAGTGGAATGACCTTCCGGAAGAGGTGGTTGCAGCAGGGTCAATATTGTCATTTAAGAGAAGGTTGGACAAGTGCATGGATGTGAGGGGGTTGGAGGTGTGGACAGGGAGCGGGTAGGTGGGACTAGTGGAGTTCTCTTAAATCGGTGTGGACAGAGGGGCCGAGATGGCCTGTTTATGTACTCATAAGAAGCTAAAAATATTAGATCTGCGTTCTTTGGCGTTCAGAAGAAGGAGGGATGATCACATGTGATCCTGAAGGGGACTTGACAGGATAGATATTGAGATGTTTCTACTGGTGGAGAGCCAGTGACAGCAATTTAAAGCTCTGGTGCATTAGAACAATCTCCCACAGAGAGTGGTGAATATGCAGAGTTCTCTAAATTTGGAGTGTTGTAGTGATTGGGCCATTGGGGGTACTTAAAAAGGAAGTAGATACATTTTGAAAGTTCAAGGAATTGGGAGCTCTGGGGAATGGGCATTTTAAAGGAGATAGTCAGACTATGCAGAACAACTTCCTACTGCTCCTACTGTCATGTCTTTTCCTGAATCATTTGCTAATCTTGTCTACACCACCAACATTCTCCAAGAATCATTCGTTCTGCGCCATCAATATTCTCCAAGAATCATTCATTCCACACTATCAACATTCTCCAAGAATCATTCATTCCGCACCATCAACATTCTCCAAGAATCATTCATTCCACGCCATCAACATTCTCCAAGAATCATTTGTTCTGCGCCATCATCATTCTCCAAGAATCATTCTTTCTGCGCCATCAACATTCTCAAAGAATCATTCATTCCTCACCACCAACATTCTCCAAGAATCATTCATTCCACACCATCAACATTCTCCAAGAATCATTCATTCCACACCATCAACATTCTCCAAGAATCATTCATTCCACACCACCAACATTCTCCAAGAATCATTCATTCCACACCATCAACATTCTCCAAGAATCATTCATTCTGCGCCATCAACATTCTCCAAGAATCATTCATTCTACACCATCAATATTCTCCAAGAATCATTCATTCCACACTATCAACATTCTCCAAGAATCATTCGTTCTGCGCCATCAACATTTTGCAAGAATCATTCATTCTGCGCCATCAACATTGTCCAAGAATCATTCATTCCACACCATCAACATTCTCCAAGAATCATTCATTCCGCACCATCAACATTCTCCAAGAATCATTCATTCCACACCATCAACATTCTCCAAGAATCATTCATTCCACACCATCAACATTCTCCAAGAATCATTTATTCCACACCGTCAACATTCTCCAAGAATCATTCATTCTACACCATCAACATTCTCCAAGAATCATTCATTCTACACCATCAACATTCTCCAAGAATCATTTATTCCACACCATCAACATTCTCCAAGAATCATTCATTCCACACTATCAACATTCTCCAAGAATCATTCATTCCACACCACCAACATTCTCCAAGAATCATTCATTCTACACCATCAACATTCTCCAAGAATCATTCATTCCACACTATCAACATTCTCCAAGAATCATTCATTCCACACCACCAACATTCTCCAAGAATCATTCATTCTGCACCATCAACATTCTCCAAGAATCATTCATTCCACGCCATCAACATTCTCCAAGAATCATTTGTTCTGCGCCATCAACATTCTCCAAGAATCATTCTTTCTGCGCCATCAACATTCTCAAAGAATCATTCATTCCTCACCACCAACATTCTCCAAGAATCATTCATTCCACACCATCAACATTCTCCAAGAATCATTTATTCCACACCGTCAACATTCTCCAAGAATCATTCATTCTACACCATCAACATTCTCCAAGAATCATTCATTCTACACCATCAACATTCTCCAAGAATCATTTATTCCACACCATCAACATTCTCCAAGAATCATTCATTCCACACTATCAACATTCTCCAAGAATCATTCATTCCACACCACCAACATTCTCCAAGAATCATTCATTCTACACCATCAACATTCTCCAAGAATCATTCATTCCACACTATCAACATTCTCCAAGAATCATTCATTCCACACCACCAACATTCTCCAAGAATCATTCATTCTGCACCATCAACATTCTCCAAGAATCATTCATTCCACGCCATCAACATTCTCCAAGAATCATTTGTTCTGCGCCATCAACATTCTCCAAGAATCATTCTTTCTGCGCCATCAACATTCTCAAAGAATCATTCATTCCTTACCACCAACATTCTCCAAGAATCATTCATTCCACACCATCAACATTCTCCAAGAATCATTCATTCCACACCATCAACATTCTCCAAGAATCATTCATTCCACACCACCAACATTCTCCAAGAATCATTCATTCCACACCATCAACATTCTCCAAGAATCATTCATTCTGCGCCATCAACATTCTCCAAGAATCATTCATTCCACACCATCAACATTCTCTAAGAATCATTCATTCTGCGCCATCAACATTTTCCAAGAATCATTCATTCTGCGCCATCAACATTGTCCAAGAATCATTCATTCCACACCATCAACATTCTCCAAGAATCATTCATTCTGCACCATCAACATTCTCCAAGAATCATTCATTCTACACCATCAATATTCTCCAAGAATCATTCATTCCACACTATCAACATTCTCCAAGAATCTTTCGTTCTGCGCCATCAACATTTTCCAAGAATCATTCATTCTGCGCCATCAACATTGTCCAAGAATCATTCATTCCACACCATCAACATTCTCCAAGAATCATTCATTCCGCGCCATCAACATTCTCCAAGAATCATTCATTCCACACCATCAACATTCTCCAAGAATCATTCATTCCACACCATCAACATTCTCCAAGAATCATTCATTCTACACCATCAACATTCTCCAAGAATCATTTATTCCACACCATCAACATTCTCCAAGAATCATTCATTCCACACCATCAACATTCTCCAAGAATCATTCATTCTACACCATCAATATTCTCCAAGAATCATTCATTCCACACTATCAACATTCTCCAAGAATCATTCGTTCTGCGCCATCAACATTTTCCAAGAATCATTCATTCTGCGCCATCAACATTGTCCAAGAATCATTCATTCCACACCACCAACATTCTCCAAGAATCATTCATTCCACACCATCAACATTCTCCAAGAATCATTCGTTCTGCGCCATCAACATTCTCCAAGAATCATTCATTCCACACCATCAACATTCTCCAAGAATCATTCGTTCTGCGCCATCAACATTCTCCAAGAATCATTCATTCTGCCAAGACCTCTGGGTAGTCCAAGTCTTGCCTCTTCTCCATCAGTACCAGAGCACTTCTGGGCTGTGTACTTAGCCCCCCTGCTCTACTCACTTTACAGCACAGTATGTCAACAACACCCTATACAAGTCTACTGATGATACCACTACAGTGGGCTGTATATAAAGGGGTGACGAGTCAGCTAACAGGAGGGAGATTGAAAACTTGGCTGAATGATGTACTAACATCAACATCTCACTCATTGTCTCCAAGACCAAAGAGCTGATTGTAGACTTAAGGAAAGGAAAAGTAGAGGTGTTCGATCCAGTGGTCATTGGGGGATCAAAGGTGGAGTGGGTGAGCAACTTTAAATTCCTGGGAGTCACTATCTCAGAGGACCTGTCGTGGACCAATCTTACCAATGTAATTGCAAAGAAAGCATGTCAGTGTCTCTACTTCCTCAGGAGTTTATGGAGGTTCAGTATGTCATTGGAAACCTTGGCAAACTTCTACAGATGCATGGTGGAAAGTGCACTGACCGGGTGCATCACAGCCTGGTATAGGGGCACAATTACCTCTGAGCGATAAATCCTGAAAAAGGTAATGGACACAGCTCAGGACATCACAGGCAAAACCCTCCTCTCCATGGAGAAAGTTTACAGGGAATGCTGCTGTTGGAGAGCACCAGCAATCATCAAGGACCCACCCCACCCAGCACATGCTCAGTTCTCACTGGTGCCATCAGGAAAGAGGTCTCGGTGCCACAAGACTCGCACCACCAGGTTTAGGAACAGCTGCTCCCCCTCCACCATCAGACTCCTCAACCACAAACTCAATCAGGGCCTCATTTAAAGCCTCTGAATTTTCTCATTATTTATCACTGAACATTGATACTTCTGTATTTGCAGTCAGTTACTTTGCATTTGCTTCTTTCTTTACAGTTACAGGTCATTAGAAATTCTGCCTGGCCCACAGAAAAAGAATCTTGGGGTTGTATGTGATGACATGCATAGATTCTAACAATAAATTTGAACTTTGAACTTCTTGACCTCTGAAGCGTTGGTTTTAATGGTAGGTGGGCTTTGAACCAGCAAGAGGGCATCATGTAAGAAATGGGGAATAGAAACAAGAATTGGTCATTGAGCCTGTTCCGCCATTTAGTAAGATCCCAGCTGACCCCTGTCCCATTCTCAATCACAAATTGTGCCAGGTAGAATTTATAGAGGAATCAAAATGTGGGTGGGAATAATGGTGATGGGATTGACACACAGGAATAAAGAAGGCAATAATGAACTTATTGACAGATCTTATTTTTTTTACAGCATGGTAACAGGTCATTTTGGTCCACGAGTCCAATTTACACCCAATTAACCTACAACCACAGTACGTTTTGAAAGGTGGGAGGAAACCGGAGCCCCAGGGGAGAACGTGCAAGTGCGGGATGCAAACCCCGGTCCCTATCACTGGCGCTGTAGAGACATTGCGCTACGCCAACCGTATTCGATGTTCTAGATCTTCCTTCAGTGATGAACATTCCAGAGATCTGTGGAGGTGCATTCTGATAGGATGACCAACAAACTATGGAATATAGTATGATCAGTGGGGGAACATGAAAAAGGGAAAGAAAGGTATAAAAACCAAGTTACTTTCAATAAATTAAATTCCAGTTTCTTATCATCTGATGGTACATATACAACGACATGAAACAGCATTCCTCTGGACCACAGCACACACACACATACACATCATACAGCACATTTCTCACACAGCACATACATACTGTACCAAAAAACATTATATAAAATAAATATGTGTAAATACTCTGGAATAATTTACTCCAGAATAAGAGACCCAGGGTTACAGGATGTACAGTCATCAATCTCTCAGCCTGTGGAAAAAATTATTCCCCAGCCTGGCCGTCCTGATTTTGATGCTCCTCTACCTCTTTCCTGATGATCATGGGGCAAAGATACTGTGAGCTGGAAAGAGAAGGTCCTCAATGAGCCCAATTTGGTCTTGGTGAATGTCGTTAATAGAGGAAGGGGAGGCCCCAGTGATCTTCTCAGCCATTTTGAGGATCCTCTGGTCTGACATATTGCAGCTACTGTATCACATAATGATGCTGTAGTGGGGCTTCTGCATTGTGAACTCTGTATCGTACTCTGAAGTCTTCCTCAGCAGACACTTGATAACGAGCTGGATACCCAGCCAAACTTCAGCCGCAACTGATTTAACGTAGAGTACATCTTGACAGTGACATTAACCAGAGACCCGACCCCAAACTCACTTTAATATCAATACAGATTAATCCCTCGAACCGAACTACTGAACAGTGAGCAGAGTTTATAACCTCTTGCTGTAATAATATTAGATATGACTGTAAAACAAAATATTGCAAGGAATGCATTTAAATAAATTCCTGAAAGTAATCAACTCTTCTTTGGGTCTATACTGATGCGATTGGCCTTCATGTCAATAAAATAAATCAGGGAAGTTGCTCCAGCCACTTTTTTTCTATATCATAATAATTTTACAATGACGAGCGGAAGACAGGCAAGAAATTAAATGGATAACTTTTTTTCCATTTAAATTTAGACATACAGCACGGTAACAGGCTCTTTCTGCTCACAAGCCTGGGCCACCCAATTAATCTACAACCCTCAAGATATTTTAAACAGTGGGAGGAAACTGGAGCCCCCAGGGAAAACCCATGGGGAGAGCAAACAAACTCCTTTCAGCCAGTGTGGGATTCGAACCCTGGTCCCAGTTGCTGGTGCTGCAACAGCCAGATGCTAACCGCTACGCAAACGACGCCCTAGAGTAGAACCTGAGGGGATTGTGGGGAGGATAGGATTAGTCAAAGTGGTCGCATCACAGCCTGCTTTGGGAATCTGAGAGTCCAGGAACACCGAGGGTATCAAGCACAGCCATGTCCGACCTTCCACCCACCGCAGACATCGATGAGAAGCGCTGCCTCCAGAAGGCAGCCAACATCACAAAGGGCCCCCTTCACCCTGCTCACAACCTCTTCTCACTGCTCCCTTCAGGCACAAGGTACTGAAGCCTGAAGACCAGCACCTCTAGGTTCAAGAACAGTTTCTCTCCAACAGCTATCAGGCTCTTGAACCCCCCCCCCCCCCCTTGTTACACTGATCAGGGGCTGCTCCAACATCACAACAGGACTGTCTGCAATATTTCAAGACACTTTTTCTGCACTAGGATTACTGTGAATAGTTGTATATTTATTATCTTTTAATTCAATTCAATAAGTTTCTCTGTACAAGTATCTATTCGAATGCAACAGGGAAGAATTTTGGTGCATAGGTTCATTTCACAATGTGTATGACAATAAACTCATCCGCATTATCTTTGATGGATTTGATGGGCTGAAGGGCCTGTTTTTGTGCTGTTTGAGGTTGGAGGAAACTGCAGAGATAGAGAAAGGGTGTAGGGTGTAGAAGTTCCAGGGACTGACAGGGCTATGTGGAGATAGGGAGAGGTGAAGGAATGGAGGAGGTGATGGAGAGAAGGGTGCGGGCTTTGGAAGGGTCACGGAGATAGAGAAGGGTAAGGCATGGACAGATTTCAAAGGAGGGTGAGAATTTTGAAACTATGGCAACTCTTAACGCAGGACCAGTATTAGCCAATGCCTCACACCCCTCCGGCCCCCTCCCTCGCCCTCATCGTCAGCCCCACCTTCACTCCCACTGACCGCCACCCTCATCTGCTCTGACACCCCCCCTTTATCCCCAGCTGAACCCCAACCCCCACCCTCGCTCCCACACTGCCTCTCACCCCCACCCTCACACCCACCTCGACCATCATGCTCAACCCCACCCCTACCCCCACTCTGACTCTCATCCCACCCCATTCTCACCTCTACCCCCACTCACCCCCACCATGCCAATTCTGACCCTCACCCTCACCCCCAACCCCACTCACACCACCCTCCCTTATCCCAGCCCCAACCCCCACCCTCACTCCCACTCTGACTCATGCCCCCACTTCGACCCTCAGGCTCACCCCCACCCCCACTCACACCACCCCTTCCCCCACCTCAACCCTCCCTCCCACCCTCTTCCCGAGCCTGAGCCTCACCTCACCCCCCACTCTAACTTGCACACTCGTTGCCATATTCATGGGCAGGAGGTTAGGTGACAGAAACGCAGCGATCGGCACCGATGCTCGGCTGGAAGATTCATTCAATTATCGGTTGTCTGCTTGAAAGCTGGAGACCAAGGGAGCCTTTGAATACAGTTTACATATGAAAAGACTTCTGTCCAATTTCTGTCAAAATTATACTTGGGCCAAAGCAACAAATGTCATTTCTTTAGTCACATGTGACAGTAAATGAATTCAGAGATTCCGCTTCTCTGCCCTTACTCACAGCCTGATTCAAAAACAGAATCTTTCACTCTTTCAATAAAATGAGGTGGCAATTGCCCTCCATGGCCATTCTGTCCATCAATGGGGATGCAGGAGGAGGAGCCACCAGCCCTTCAGTCTGCTCCGCTTGGTAATAAAGTCACGAATGATCTAAACTTAGCTCTTGCTGAATCCTGACAGGATTTGGCCCACCTTGTCTGTGCTGGAAATGATGGAAATGATCCGCTAAAACTCTTCTCCTGAAATGTCGACTGTTTTTAAAAATTTAGAGCTGCATCATGGTAACAGGCCCTCCCAGCCCATAGACTGGCACGGTTGGACAGTACGGTTAGCCTCAACAAAGCCAGTGACTCGGGTTCGAATCCCGCACTGTCTGTAAGGAGTTTGTACGATCACCCCATTTCTGAGTGGGTTTTTCTCTGGGTGCTCCAGTTTCATCCCCACCCTTCAAAATGTACCGGGTTGTAGGTTAATTGGGCGGTGCGGGTTTGTGGGCCGGAAAGGCCTTTTACTGTGCTGACTGCCTAAATTTAATTTAAAAGCCCATGTCTCCCAAATACACTCATGTGACTAATTAACCATCAAACTCCACATGGGACATGAGCGGAAACCTGGAGCACCCGGAGGAAACCCATGCAGACGCAGGGAGGACGTACAAACCCCTTACAGACAGCACGGGATTCGAACCCTGGTTGCCGGTGCTGTAACAGCATGGCACTAACCACTATCGGGGATGCTGCCTGCACTGCTCAGTCCTCCGTCAGTTCCTTCTTTGCAGCTTTTGTATTTCTCCGTTAAGTTAGACTCCGCTGCTTGCACATAAGCATTTCCCTCGATATCCACGGGTCGATCTGGAAGTCTCTCAAACACCACCCCAGGCACCCTCCACTCTCTTGCCTCACAACTCTTTGAAACGTTACCTCTCTCACTTTAAATGTATGTCCTCCTTGTAAAGGCTCTGACTATATCAATCCCTCTCATAATTTTTAAAACTACCAAGTCTCTCCTCAGCCACCAACACTCCAGAGAATACAACCCAGGTTTGTCCAGCCTCTCCCCATGGCTCATACCCTCTCATCCAGGTGGCACCTTGGTAAACCTTTCTGTCCCCTTTCCAAAGCCTCCATGTCCTTCTTGTAATGGCGCAACCAGAACTGCACATATCACTCTGAGTGCAGTCTGATCAAAGTAACATGATGTCTTCACCCTTAGATGCAGTGCCACACATAATGAAGGTAAGCATGTAATACGCCCTCTTTATCACTCTGTCTACTTGTGCGGTCACCTTCAGGGAACTAGAGACTTGGACCCCAGATTCCTCTGCACATCAGTCCTGCCATTTTGTCGCAACAGGTCAACAGCAGATGCCGTCTCACTGGCGTTAGATCACCTGGACCACAGGAACACCAATGTGGTGGGAGAAGTATGGCGGGCTATGGAGCTATGGACTGGGTGCAGGTCAGTGGGACCTAGGCAAAGAGAAATGGTTCAGCACAGCCTAGAAAGGAAGAAGGGGCCTGTGTCTGTGCTGTAATGTTCTATGGTTATAATGTCAGAGTCTCATTCATTGACCCCGGTGTTCAACACCATTATACCAGCAGAACAGAGGGATTTGGGACTCGGTCTGTCCCTCTGCTACTGGACTCTTGGTTCCTCATTGGCAGACCTGAATCAATATGGATCAACAACATCACCTCCTCCTCACTGACCATCAACCAGGGGCTTGTACACTCACGACTGCAAAACAAAGTTTGGCTCCAACTCAATCTATAAATTTGGTGGCGACACATTGACACCACCAATGTTAGCTGAATAACAGGAAATGATGCATCAGAACACAGGAGGGAGATCGAGAACCAGCCTGGGTGGCGCCAGAACAACAATTTTTGTTCTCAACATCACCAAGGAGCTTATTGTTGATTTTTGAGGGACCATTCACCTCTCCACATTGATTGGACAGGGGTGGAGAGGGTCAGAACCTTCACGATCCTGGGAATCCCTATCTCAGAAGAACTCCCCTGGAGCCAGCACATCAAGGGAACTGTGGAGAAGGAACACCAATGCCTCTACTTTCCAAGGAGTCTTAAGAGATCTGGCGTGTTGTTGAATACTCTTTTAATCTTCTACAGTTTCACTGTGGAAAGTATACGGAGGTTGCGGAAGGTAGCCAGGTCCATCACAGGGTCTGACTTCCCATCCATCGCAGACATCTAAATGAGGCGCTGCCTCCAGAAGGCAGCCAACATCATAAAGGACCCCATCACCCTGGTCACATTCTCTCCTCGCTGCTCCCTTTGGGGAGAAGGGACACAAATTTGAAGATCAACGCCAATAGGCTATCGGACTCCTGAACCTCTTCATACTACCTTAATCCTAAACAACTCCAACACTATAAAAAGACCCATCCGCACGATTGAAACACTCCTGTTTTTCTTAAACTAACTGTAGCTGAGAATATTTATAATCTATCGTGAATATTTATTATCTCCTTCCATACGAAATTTAAATTTCGACGTACAGCACGGGAACAGGCTGAAGCACCGTCAATAATCAAAAAAAGACTAGCTGTCAACCTCTGCAATAGCCATCAACCTCATTGACTGATCGAGGCAGGGTGGGAATGAGGAGCTTGCAAGGGGCTATGGGTAGGATTGGTCTCAGCAGCCAGCCATTCATGACGTAACAGTAGTTTACCGCACAGGCCCTTCCAGCCCACAAGCCCTTGTCTCCCAATCACACCTAAATGATTTGCATGCCTGACAATTTTTGAAGAGTGAGAGGAAACTGGCACACCCGGAGGCAGGCACAGGGAGAACGTACATGCAGACAGTGCGGGATTCAATCCCAAGTCGCTGGCAGTATAACAATGTTGCACTAACTGCTATGATAACGGTACTGTCCTGTACCAGACTAATATAATGAATACCATTCTAGTTTTACTTTCACAAGATGACCGTGTGGTGGCAGCAAGTAAGAATTTCAGACATTTGTACTACACACAAGTAGGACAAGGGTAACGGTCAAGGCGACGCTGTTTCAGCACCAGCGACGCGGGTTCAAATCCCACGCTGTCAGGAACGAGTTTGCACGTTCTCACCCGTGACCTGCGTGGGTTTCCCCAAGTGCTCCGGTTTCCTCCCACGTTCCAAAGACGTACAGGGACGGTAGGTTAATTGGTCACATGTGCAGGCTCGTGGGCAAGAAGGGCTGTTTCCAGGCTGTATCTCTAAATGAACTCATTGTCATAAACCTGTCAAATTTCTCCAGGCTTCTCAGGACATTGAGGTGTGGGTACATTTTCTTTGTTGGAGCACCACAGTGGTTGGATCAGGATTCTTTCCAACTCTCTCCTCCCATTGGTTCTTAACTCTCTCTCTCTCTCTCTCTCTCTCTCTCTCTCTCTCGCTCTCTGTCTCTCTCTCTCTCACTCACTCACGCACTCTCTCTCTTTCTCTTTTTCCCTCATACCAATAATTAATTATCCATGCTCTGTTGTTACAGATTTGCTGTCACACCTACAGTTAAATTACAACTGGGTGTGATGGACTTTTCCTTACTCCTGCACTTTAGTACTCTCTCATTCTCTCTCCCCCTGTCCCGACTCTCTCTCCCCGCCCCCTCTCTCTATCTCCCTCCCTCGCTTCCACTCCTCCTCTCTCCCCCTTTCTCTCTCCCTCCCTGCCTGCCCCTCCTCCTCTCTCCCTCTCACTATCTCACTCTCTCACATTCCCACCCACTCTCTTTCCCTCCCAGTGCTTAACAAAACTGCTCTCATCTGACTGACTCTCTTCACCCCTCCAGTTTTTTGTTATGATAAACCCCATAATCAATTCACTCTGTCTGGCCACTTATTTCCTCTTCTTCCTCCAAATAATTTCCTCTCTCTGATTTTCATGCACCCTTCTGCAATTTTCTCTCTCCTTCCAGCTCACCCATTTTCCCCTCTTCTGAAATTAATTTCTCTCTCTCCTCCAACCGATTCCAAAGCAACTGAGACTGATTTTCACCCAATCTGTAAATTATTGCGCCTCTTCATCCTGAAACTGACACTACAGTGTAATCATTTTATTGCCCTCTCCCTGTGGCATTTTATTCCCTCTCCCTCTGACATTTCATTCCCTTCTCCCTTTGACATTTTCTTCCCTTCTCCATGTGACATTTTATTCCCTTCTCCCTGTGACATTTTATTCCCTTCTCCCTGTGACATTTCATTCCTTCTCCCTGTGACATTTTATTCCCTTCTCACTGTGACATTTTTCCCTTCTCCCTGTGACCTTTTATTCCCTTCTCCCTGTGACATTTCATTCCCTTCTCCCTGTGACATTTTATTCCCTTCTCCCTGTGACATTTTATTCCTTCTCCCTGTGACATTTTATTCCCTTCTCCCTGTGACATTTCATTCCCTTCTCCCTGTGACATTTTATTCCCTTCTCCCTCTGACATTTTATCCCCTCCCCATCTGACATTTCATTCCTTGTCCCTGTGACAATTTATTCCGTTCTACCTGTGACATTTTATTCCCTTCTCCCGGTGACATTTTATACCCTTCTCTGTGTGACATTTCATTCCTACTCCCTGTGACATTTTATTCCTTCTCCCTGTGACATTTTATTCCTTCTCCCTGTGACATTTTATTCCTTCTCCCTGTGACATTTTATTCCTTCTCCCTGTGACATTTTATACCCTTCTCCATCTGACATTTTATCCCCTCTCCATCTGACATTTCATTCCTTCTCCCTGTGACATTTTATCCCCTCTCCCTGTGACATTTTATTCCCTTCTCCCTGTGACATTTTATTCCCTTCTCGCTGTGACATTTTATTAACTTCTCGCTGTGACATTTTATCCCCTCTCCCTGTGACATTTTATTCCTTCTCCCTGTGACATTTTATTCCTTCTCCCTGTGACATTTTATTCCTTTTCCCTATGACATTTTATTCCTTCTCCCTGTGACATTTTATTCCTTCTCCCTGTGACATTTTATTCCTTCTCCCTGTGACATTATATTCCCTCTCCCTGTGAAATTTTATCCCTTCTCCCTGTGACATTTTATTCCTTACCCCTGTGACATTTTATTCCTTCTCCCTGTGACATTTTATTCCTTCTCCCTGTGACATTTTATTCCTTCTCCCTGTGACATTTTATTCCCTCTCCCTGTGACATTTTATTCCCTCTCCATGTGACATTTTATTCCTTCTCCCTGTGACATTATATTCCCTCTCCCTGTGACATTTTATTCCCTCTCCATGTGACATTTTATTCCCTCTCCCTGTGACATTTTATTCCTTCTCCCTGTGACATTTTATTGCTTCTCCCTGTGACATTTTATTCCCTCTCCCTGTGACATTTTATTCCTTCTCCCTGTGACATTTTATTGCTTCTCCCTGTGACATTTTATTCCCTCTCCCTGTGACATTTTATTCCCTTCTCCCTGTGACATTTTATTCCCTTCTCGCTGTGATATTTAATTCCCTTCTCCCTGTGACATTTTATTCCTTCTCCCTGTGACATTTTATTCTTCTCCCTGTGACATTTTATTCCTTCTCCCTGTGACATTTTATTCTTCTCCCTGTGACATTTTATTCCTTCTCCCTGTGACATTTTATTACCTTCTCACTGTGACATTTTATTCCCTCTCCCTGTGACATTTTATTTCCTTTTCCCTGTGACATTTTATTCCCTCTCCATGTGACCTTTTATTTCCTTCTCCCTGTGACATTTTATTCCCTTCTCCCTGTGACATTTTATTCCTTCTCCCTGTGACATTTTATGCCCTCTCCCTGTGACATATTATTCCCTCTCCCTGTGACATTTTATGTCCTTCTCCCTGTGACATTTTATTCCCTCTCCCTGTGACATTTTATTCCTTCTCCCTGTGACATTTTATGTCCTTCTCCCTGTGACATTTTATTCCTTCTCCCTGTGACATTTTATGCCCTCTCCCTGTGACATTTTATTCCCTCTCCCTGTGACATTTTATTCCCTCTCCCTGTGACATTTCATTCCCTCTCCTGAAACATTTCTTTCCCTTCTCCCTGTGACATTTTATTCCCTTCTCACTGTGACATTTATTCGCTTCTCCCTGTGACATTTTATTCCCTCTCCCTGTGACATTTTATTCCCTTCTCCCTGTGACATTTTATTCCCTCTCCCTGTGATATTTTATTCCACCTCCCTGTGACATTTTATTCCCTCTCCCTGTGAAATTTTATTCCCTCTTCCTGTGACTTTTTATTCCCTTCTCCCTGTCACATTATATTGCCTCTCCCTGTGATTTTTTATTCTCTCTCCCTGTGAAATTTTATTCCTTTTCCCTTTGATATTTTATTTCCTGTCCCTGTGACATTTTATTCCCTTCTCCCTGTGACATTTAATTCCCTCTCCCTGTGACATTTAATTCCCTCTCCCTGTGACATTTTATTCCCTCTTCCTGTGACATTTTATTCCCTTCTCCCTGTGACATTTTATTCCCTCTCCCTGTGTCATTTGATTCCTTCACCCTGTGACATTTTATTCCCTCTCCCTGTGACTTTTATTCCCTTATCCCTGTGACATTTTATTCCTTCTCCCTGTGACATTTTATTCCTTCTCCCTGTGACATTTTATTCCCTCTCCCTGTGACATTTCATTCCCTCTCCATGTGACATTTCATTCCTTCTCCCTGTGATATTTTATTTCCTTCTCTCTGTGTCATTTTATTCCCTCTCCCTTTGACATTTTAATCCCTTCTCCCTGTGACATTTTATTCCCTTCCTCTGACATTTTATTCCCTTCTCCCTGTGACATTTCATTCCCTCCCACTTTGACATTTAATTCTCTATCCCCGTGACATTTAATTCCCTCTCGCTGTGAAATTTTATTCCGTCTTCCTGTGACTTTTTATTCCCTTCTCCCTGTGACATTTTATTCCCTCTCCCTGTGATTTTTTATTCCCTCTCCCTGTTAAATTTAATTCCTTCTCCCTGTGATTTTTTTTCCTTCTCTCTGTGACATTTTATTCCTTTCTCCCTGTGACATTTTATTCCCTTCTCACTTTGACATTTTATTCCTTCTCTCTGTGACATTTTATTCCCTCTCCCTGTGACATTTTATTCCCTTCTCCATGTGACATTTAATTCCCTCTCCCTGTGACATTTAATTCCCTCTCCCTGTGACATTTAATTACCTTCTCCCGGAGACATTTCATTCCCTTCTCCCTGTGACATTTTATTCCCTCTCCATGTGACATTTTATACCCACTCCTGCGACATTTTATTCCCTTCTCCTTGTGACATTTTATTCCCTCTTCCTCTAACATTTTATTCCCTTCTCCCTGTGACATTTCATTCCCTTCTCCCTGTGACATTTCATTCCCTCTCCCTGTGACATTTTATTCCCTCTTCCTGTGACATTTTATTCCCTTCTCCCTGTGACATTTTATTCCCTCTCCCTGTGTCATTTGATTCCTTCACCCTGTGACATTTTATTCCCTCTCCCTGTGACATTTTATTCCCTTATCCCTGTGACATTTTATTCCTTCTCCATGTGACTTTTTATTCCCTAACCCTGTGACATTTCATTCCTTCTCCCTGTGATATTTTATTTCCTTCTCTCTGTGTCATTTTATTCCCTCTCCCTTTGACATTTTAATCCCTTCTCCCTGTGACATTTTATTCCCTTCTCCCTGTGACAATTTATTCCCTCTCCCTGTGACATTTTATTCCCTCTCCCTGTGACATTTCATTCCCTTCTCCCTGTGACATTTCATTCCCTTCTCCCTGTGACATTTCATTCCCTTCTCCCTGTGACATTTCATTCCCTCCCCCTGTGACAATTCATTCCCTCTCCCAGTGACATTTTATTCCCTCTTCCTGTGAAATTTTATTCCCTCTTCCTGTTACTTTTTATTCCCTTCTCCCTGTCACATTTTATTGCCTCTCCCTGTGATTTTTTATTCTCTCTCCCTGTGAAATTTTATTCCTTTTCCCTTTGATATTTTATTTCCTTTCCCTGTGACATTTTATTCCCTTCTCCCTGTGTCATTTTATTCCCTCTCCCTCTGACATTTTAATCCCTTCTCCCTGTGACATTTTATTCCCTTCCTCTGACATTTTGTTCCCTTCTCCCTATGACATTTCATTCCCTTCTCCCTGTGACATTTCATTCCCTCTCCCTGTGACGTTTTATTCCCTCTTCCTGTGACATTTCATTCCCTTCTCCCTGTGACATTTCATTCCCTCCCACTTTGACATTTAATTCTCTATCCCCGTGACATTTAATTCCCTCTCGCTGTGAAATTTTATTCCCTCTTCCTGTGACTTTTTATTCCCTTCTCCCTGTGACATTTTATTCCCTCTCCCTGTGATTTTTTATTCCCTCTCCCTGTTAAATTTAATTCCTTCTCCCTGTGATTTTTTTTCCTTCTCTCTGTGACATTTTATTCCCTCTCCCTTTGACATTTTATTCCTTTCTCCTAGTGACATTTTATTCCTTTCTCCCTGTGACATTTTATTCCCTTCTCACTTTGACATTTTATTCCTTCTCCCTGTGACATTTTATTCCTTCTCCCTGTGACATTTTCTTCCATCTCCCTGTGATTTTTTATTCCCTCCCACCTTGACATTTCATTCCCTCTCCCTGTGACATTTCATTCCCTCCCATCTTGACATTTCATTCTCTTCTCCCTGTGACATTTTATTCCTTCTCCCTGTGACATTTCATTCCCTCTTCCTGTGACATTTTATTCCCGTCTCACTGTGACATTTATTCGCTTCTCCCTGTGACATTTTATTCCCTCTCCCTGTGACATTTTATTCCTTCTCCCTGTGACATTTTATTCCTTCTCTCTGTGACATTTTATTCCCTTCTCCCTGTGACATGTTATTCCCCTCTCTCAGTTACATTTCATTCCCTTCTCCCTGTGACGTTTTATTCCCTTCTCCAAGTGACATTTCATTCCCTCTCCCTGTGACGTTTTATTCCCTTCTCCCTGTGACATTTCATTCACTTCTCCCTGTGACATTTAATTCCCTCTCGCTGTGAAATTTTATTCCCTCTCCCTGTGACATTGCATTCCCTCCCACCTTGACATTTCATTCTCTTCTCCCTGTGACATTTTATTCCCTTCTCCCTGTGACATTTTATTCCTTCTCCCTGTGACATTTTCTTCCCTCTCCCTGTGATTTTTTATTCCCTCTCCCTGTGACATTGCATTCCCTCCCACCTTGACATTTCATTCTCTTCTCCCTGTGACATTATATTCCTTCTCCCTGTGACATTTCATTCGCTCTCCCTGTGACATTTCATTCCCTCCCCCTGTGACATTTTATTCCTTCTCCCTGTGACATTTTATTCCCTCTCCCTGTGACATTTCATTCCCTTCTACCTGTGACAATTTATTCCCTCTCCCTGTGAAATTTTATTCCCTCTTCCTGTGACTTTTTATTCCCTTCTCCCTGTCACATTTTATTGCCTCTCCCTGTGATTTTTTATTGTCTCTCCCTGTGAAATTTTATTCCTTTTCCCTTTGATGTTTTATTTCCCTCTCCCTGTGAAATTTTATTCCCTCTCCCTGTGACATTTTAATCCTTCACCCTCTGACATTTTATTCCCTCTCCCTGTGACATTTGATTCTTTCACACTGTGACATTTTATTCCCTTCTCCATGTGACATTTTATTCCTTCTACCTGTGACATTTTATTCCCTCTCCCTGTGAAATTTTATTCCCTCTTCCTGTGACTTTTTATTCCCTTCTCCCTGTCACATTTTATTCCTTCTCCCTGTGACATTATATTCCCTCTCCCTGTGAAATTTTATCCCTTCTCCCTGTGACATTTTATTCCTTCCCCCTGTGACATTTTATTCCTTCTCCCTGTGACATTTTATTCCTTCTCCCTGTGACATTTTATTCCTTCTCCCTGTGACATTATATTCCCTCTCCCTTTGACATTTTATTCCCTCTCCATGTGACATTTTATTCCCTCTCCCTGTGACATTTTATTCCTTCTCCCTGTGACATTTTATTGCTTCTCCCTGTGACATTTTATTCCCTCTCCCTGTGACATTTTATTCCTTCTCCCTGTGACATTTTATTGCTTCTCCCTGTGACATTTTATTCCCTCTCCCTGTGACATTTTATTCCCTTCTCCCTGTGACATTTTATTCCCTTCTCGCTGTGATATTTAATTCCCTTCTCCCTGTGACATTTTATTCCTTTTTCCCTGTGACATTTTATTCCCTTCTCCCTGTGACATTTTATTACCTTCTCACTGTGACATTTTATTCCCTCTCCCTGTGACATTTTATTTCCTTTTCCCTGTGACATTTTATTCCCTCTCCATGTGACCTTTTATTTCCTTCTCCCTGTGACATTTTATTCCCTTCTCCCTGTGACATTTTATTCCTTCTCCCTGTGACATTTTATGCCCTCTCCCTGTGACATATTATTCCCTCTCCCTGTGACATTTTATGTCCTTCTCCCTGTGACATTTTATTCCCTGTCCCTGTGACATTTTATTCCTTCTCCCTGTGACATTTCATGTCCTTCTCCCTGTGACATTTTATTCCTTCTCCCTGTGACATTTTATGCCCTCTCCCTGTGACATTTTATTCCCTCTCCCTGTGACATTTTATTCCCTCTCCCTGTGACATTTCATTCCCTTCTCCCTGTGACATTTCATTCCCTTCTCCCTGTGACATTTCAGTCCCTCTCCTGAAACATTTCTTTCCCTTCTCCCTGTGACATTTTATTCCCTTCTCACTGTGACATTTATTCGCTTCTCCCTGTGACATTTTATTCCCTCTCCCTGTGACATTTTATTCCCTTCTCCCTGTGACATTTTATTCCCTCTCCCTGTGACATTTTATTCCACCTCCCTGTGACATTTTATTCCCTCTCCCTGTGAAATTTTATTCCCTCTTCCTGTGACTTTTTATTCCCTTCTCCCTGTCACATTATATTGCCTCTCCCTGTGATTTTTTATTCTCTCTCCCTGTGAAATTTTATTCCTTTTCCCTTTGATATTTTATTTCCTGTCCCTGTGACATTTTATTCCCTTCTCCCTGTGACATTTAATTCCCTCTCCCTGTGACATTTTATTGCTTCTCCCTGTGACATTTTATTCCCTTCACCCTGTGACATTTCATTCCCTTCTCCCTGTGACATTTCATTCCCTTCTCCCTGTGACATTTCATTCCCTCTCCCTGTGACATTTTATTCCCTCTTCCTGTGACATTTTATTCCCTTCTCCCTGTGACATTTTATTCCCTCTCCCTGTGTCATTTGATTCCTTCACCCTGTGACATTTTATTCCCTCTCCCTGTGACATTTATTCCCTTATCCCTGTGACATTTTATTCCTTCTCCCTGTGACATTTTATTCCTTCTCCCTGTGACATTTTATTCCCTCTCCCTGTGACATTTCATTCCCTCTCCATGTGACATTTCATTCCTTCTCCCTGTGATATTTTATTTCCTTCTCTCTGTGTCATTTTATTCCCTCTCCCTTTGACATTTTAATCCCTTCTCCCTGTGACATTTTATTCCCTTCCTCTGACATTTTATTCCCTTCTCACAGTGACATTTCATTCCCTCCCACTTTGACATTTAATTCTCTATCCCCGTGACATTTAATTCCCTCTCGCTGTGAAATTTTATTCCGTCTTCCTGTGACTTTTTATTCCCTTCTCCCTGTGACATTTTATTCCCTCTCCCTGTGATTTTTTATTCCCTCTCCCTGTTAAATTTAATTCCTTCTCCCTGTGATTTTTTTTCCTTCTCTCTGTGACATTTTATTCCCTTCACCCTGTGACATTTCATTCCCTTCTCCCTGTGACATTTCATTCCCTTCTCCCTGTGACATTTCATTCCCTCTCCCTGTGACATTTTATTCCCTCTTCCTGTGACATTTTATTCCCTTCTCCCTGTGACATTTTATTCCCTCTCCCTGTGTCATTTGATTCCTTCACCCTGTGACATTTTATTCCCTCTCCCTGTGACTTTTATTCCCTTATCCCTGTGACATTTTATTCCTTCTCCCTGTGACATTTTATTCCTTCTCCCTGTGACATTTTATTCCCTCTCCCTGTGACATTTCATTCCCTCTCCATGTGACATTTCATTCCTTCTCCCTGTGATATTTTATTTCCTTCTCTCTGTGTCATTTTATTCCCTCTCCCTTTGACATTTTAATCCCTTCTCCCTGTGACATTTTATTCCCTTCCTCTGACATTTTATTCCCTTCTCCCTGTGACATTTCATTCCCTCCCACTTTGACATTTAATTCTCTATCCCCGTGACATTTAATTCCCTCTCGCTGTGAAATTTTATTCCGTCTTCCTGTGACTTTTTATTCCCTTCTCCCTGTGACATTTTATTCCCTCTCCCTGTGATTTTTTATTCCCTCTCCCTGTTAAATTTAATTCCTTCTCCCTGTGATTTTTTTTCCTTCTCCCTGTGACATTTTATTCCCTTCTCACTTTGACATTTTATTCCTTCTCTCTGTGACATTTTATTCCCTTCTCACTTTGACATTTTATTCCTTCTCTCTGTGACATTTTATTCCCTTCTCCCTGTGACATTTAATTCCCTCTCCCTGTGACATTTAATTCCCTCTCCCTGTGACATTTAATTACCTTCTCCCGGAGACATTTCATTCCCTTCTCCCTGTGACATTTTATTCCCTCTCCATGTGACATTTTATACCCACTCCTGCGACATTTTATTCCCTTCTCCATGTGACATTTTATTCCCTCTTCCTCTAACATTTTATTCCCTTCTCCCTGTGACATTTCATTCCCTTCTCCCTGTGACATTTCATTCCCTCTCCCTGTGACATTTTATTCCCTCTTCCTGTGACATTTTATTCCCTTCTCCCTGTGACATTTTATTCCCTCTCCCTGTGTCATTTGATTCCTTCACCCTGTGACATTTTATTCCCTCTCCCTGTGACATTTTATTCCCTTATCCCTGTGACATTTTATTCCTTCTCCATGTGACTTTTTATTCCCTCACCCTGTGACATTTGATTCCTTCACCCTGTGACATTTTATTCCCTCTCCCTGTGACATTTCATTCCCTCTCCATGTGACATTTCATTCCTTCTCCCTTTGACATTTTATTCCCTTCTCCCTGTGACATTTTATTCCCTCTCCCTGTGACATTTCATTCCCTTCTCCCTGTGACATTTCATTCCCTTCTCCCTGTGACATTTCATTCCCTCCCCCTGTGACAATTCATTCCCTCTCCCAGTGACATTTTATTCCCTTCTCACTGTGACATTTATTCGCTTCTCCCTGTGACATTTTATTCCCTCTCCCTGTGAAATTTTATTCCCTCTTCCTGTTACTTTTTATTCCCTTCTCCCTGTCACATTTTATTGCCTCTCCCTGTGATTTTTTATTCTCTCTCCCTGTGAAATTTTATTCCTTTTCCCTTTGATATTTTATTTCCTTTCCCTGTGACATTTTATTCCCTTCTCCCTGTGTCATTTTATTCCCTCTCCCTCTGACATTTTAATCCCTTCTCCCTGTGACATTTCATTCCCTCTCCCTGTGACGTTTTATTCCCTCTTCCTGTGACATTTTATTCCCTTCTCCCTGTGACATTTCATTCCCTCTCCCTGTGACATTTCATTCCCTCCCACTTTGACATTTAATTCTCTATCCCCGTGACATTTAATTCCCTCTCGCTGTGAAATTTTATTCCCTCTTCCTGTGACTTTTTATTCCCTTCTCCCTGTGACATTTTATTCCCTCTCCCTGTGATTTTTTATTCCCTCTCCCTGTTAAATTTAATTCCTTCTCCCTGTGATTTTTTTTCCTTCTCTCTGTGACATTTTATTCCCTCTCCCTTTGACATTTTATTCCTTTCTCCTAGTGACATTTTATTCCTTTCTCCCTGTGACATTTTATTCCCTTCTCACTTTGACATTTTATTCCTTCTCCCTGTGACATTTTATTCCTTCTCCCTGTGACATTTTATTCCTTCTCCCTGTGACATTTTCTTCCATCTCCCTGTGATTTTTTATTCCCTCCCACCTTGACATTTCATTCCCTCTCCCTGTGACATTTCATTCCCTCCCATCTTGACATTTCATTCTCTTCTCCCTGTGACATTTTATTCCTTCTCCCTGTGACATTTCATTCCCTCCCCTGAAACATTTCTTTCCCTTCTCCCTGTGACATTTCATCCCCACCCCCTGTGACAATTCAATCCCTCTTCCAGTGACATTTTATTCCCTTCTCACTGTGACATTTATTCGCTTCTCCCTGTGACATTTTATTCCCTCTCCCTGTGACATTTTATTCCTTCTCCCTGTGACATTTTATTCCTTCTCTCTGTGACATTTCATTCCCTTCTCCCTGTGACGTTTTATTCCCTCTTCCTGTGACGTTTTATTCCCTTCTCCAAGTGACATTTCATTCCCTCTCCCTGTGACGTTTTATTCCCTTCTCCCTGTGACATTTCATTCACTTCTCCCTGTGACATTTAATTCCCTCTCGCTGTGAAATTTTATTCCCTCTCCCTGTGACATTGCATTCCCTCCCACCTTGACATTTCATTCTCTTCTCCCTGTGACATTTTATTCCCTTCTCCCTGTGACATTTTCTTCCCTCTCCCTGTGATTTTTTATTCCCTCTCCCTGTGACATTGCATTCCCTCCCACCTTGACATTTCATTCTCTTCTCCCTGTGACATTTTATTCCTTCTCCCTGTGACATTTCATTCGCTCTCCCTGTGACATTTCATTCCCTCCCCCTGTGACATTTTATTCCTTCTCCCTGTGACATTTTATTCCCTCTCCCTGTGACATTTTATTCATTCTCCCTGTGACATTTTATTCCTTCTCCCTGTGACATTTCATTCCCTCTCCCCGTGACAACTTATTCCCTCTCCCTTAGAAATTTTATTCCCTCTTCCTGTGACTTTTTATTCCCTTCTCCCTGTCACATTTTATTGCCTGTCCCTGTGACATTTTATTCCCTTCTCCCTGTGACATGTTATTCCCTCTCCCTGTGAAATTTTATTCCCTCTTCCTGTGACTTTTTATTCCCTTCTCACTGTGACATTTATTCGCTTCTCCCTGTGACATTTTATTCCTTCTCCCTGTGACATTTTATTCCCTTCTCCCTGTGACATGTTATTCCCTCTCCCTGTGAAATTTTATTCCCTCTTCCTGTGACTTTTTATTCCCTTCTCCCTGTCACATTTTATTGCCTCTCCCTGTGATTTTTTATTCTCTCTCCCTGTGAAATTTTATTCCTTTTCCCTTTGATATTTTATTTCCTTCTCCCTGTGACATTTTATTCCCTTCTCCCGGAGACATTTCATTCCCTTCTCCCTGTGACATTTTATTCCCTCTCCATGTGACATTTTATACCCATTCCTGCGACATTTTATTCCCTTCTCCATGTGACATTTTATTCCCTCTTCCTCTGACATTTTATTCCCTTCTCCCTGTGACATTTCATTCCCTCTCCCTGTGACGTTTTATTCCCTTCTCCAAGTGACATTTCATTCCCTCTCCCTGTGACATTTTATTCCCTCTTCCTCTGATATTTTATTCCCATCTCCCTATGACATTTCATTCCCTTCTCCCTGTGTCATTTCATTCCCTCTCCCTGTGACATTTCATTCCCTCCCACTTTGACATTTAATTCTCTATCCCCGTGACATTTAATTCCCTCTCGCTGTGAAATTTTATTCCCTCTTCCTGTGACATTTTTTTCCCTTCTCCCTGTGACATTTTATTCCCTCTCCATGTGATTTTTTATTCCCTCTCCCTGTTAAATTTAATTCCATCTCCATGTGATATTTTTTCCTTCTCTCTGTGACATTTTATTCCCTCTCCCTTTGACATTTTATTCCCTTCTCCTAGTGACATTTTATTCCTTTCTCCCTGTGACATTTTATTCCCTTCTCACTTTGACATTTTATTCCTTCTCCCTGTGACATTTTATTCCTTCTCCCTGTGACATTTTATTCCTTCTCCCTGTGACATTTTCTTCCCTCTCCCTGTGATTTTTTATTCCCTCTCCCTGTGACATTTCATTCCCTCCCACCTTGACATTTCATTCTCTTCTCCCTGTGACATTTTATTCCTTCTCCCTGTGACATTTCATTCGCTCCCCCTGTGACATTTCATTCCCTCCCCTGAAACATTTCTTTCCCTTCTCCCTGTGACATTTCATTCGCTCCCCCTGTGACATTTCATTCCCTCCCCTGAAACATTTCTTTCCCTTCTCCCTGTGACATTTTATTCCCTTCTCACTGTGACATTTATTCGCTTCTCCCTGTGACATTTTACTCCCTCTCCCTGTGACATTTTATTCCTTCTCCCTGTGACATTTTATTCCCTTCTCCCTGTGACATTTTATTCCTTCTCCCTGTGACATTTTATTCCTTCTCCCTGTGACATTTTATTCCCTTCTCCCTGTGACATGTTATTCCCCTCTCTCAGTTACATTACATTCCCTTCTCCCTGTGACAATTTATTCTCTCTCCCTGTGAAATTTTATTCCTTTTCCCTTTGATATTTTATTTCCCTCTCCCTGTGAAATTTTATTCCCTCTCCCTGTGACATTTTAATCCTTCACCCTCTGACATTTTATTCCCTCTCCCTGTGACATTTTATTCCTTCTCCCTGTGACATTTTATTCCCTCTCCCTGTGAAATTTTATTCCCTCTTCCTGTGACTTTTTATTCCCTTCTCCCTGTCACATTTTATTGCCTCTCCCTGTGATTTTTTATTCTCTCTCCCTGTGAAATTTTATTCCTTTTCCCTTTGATATTTTATTTCCCTCTCCCTGTGAAATTTTATTCCCTCTCCCTGTGACATTTTAATCCTTCACCCTCTGACATTTTATTCCCTCTCCCTGCGACATTTTATTCCTTCTCCCTGTGACATTTTATTCCCTCTCCCTGTGAAATTTTATTCCCTCTTCCTGTGACTTTTTATTCCCTTCTCCCTGTCACATTTTATTGCCTCTCCCTGTGATTTTTTATTCCCTCTCCCTGTGAAATTTTATTGCTTTTCCCTGTGATATTTTATTTCCTTCTCCCTGTGACATTTTATTCCCTTCTCCCTGTGACATTTAATTCCCTCTCCCTGTGACATTTGATTCCTTCACCCTGTGACATTTTATTCCCTCTCCCTGTGACATTTTATTCCCTTCTCCATGTGACATTTCATTCCTTCTCCCTGTGACATTTTATTCGCTTCTCCCAGTGACATTTTATTCGCTTCTCCCTGTGACATTTCATTCTCTTCTCCCTGTGACATTTTATTCCCTTCTCACTGTGACATTTTTCCCTTCTCCCTGTGACCTTTTATTTCCTTCTCCCTGTGACATTTTATTCCTTCTCCATATGACATTTTATTCCCTCTCCCTGTGACATTTTATTCCCTTCTCTCTGTGACATTTTGTTCCCTTCTCCCTGAGACATGTTATTCCCCTCTCTCAGTTACATTTCATTCCCTTCTCCCTGTGACATTTCATTCCCTCTCCCCGTGACAACTTATTCCCTCTCCCTTAGAAATTTTATTCCCTCTTCCTGTGACTTTTTATTCCCTTCTCCCTGTCACATTTTATTGCCTGTCCCTGTGATTTTTTATTCCCTCTCCCTGTGACATTTTATTCCTTTCTCCCTGCGACATTATATTCCTTCACCCTGTGACATTTTATTCCTTCACCCTGTGACATTTTATTCCGTTTCCTGTGACATTTTATTCCCTTCTCCATGTGACATTTCATTACTTCTCCCTGTGACATTTGATGCCCTCTCCCTGTGATATTAATTCCCTTCTCCGTGTGACATGTTATTCCCTTCTCACAGTGACATTTTATTCGCTTCTCCCTGTGACATTTTATTCCATTCTCCCAGTGACATTTTATTCCCTTCTCCATGTGACGTTTTATTCCCTCTTCCTCTGACATTTTATTCCCTTCTCCCTTTGACATTTCATTCCCTTCTCCCTGTGACATTTTATTCCCTCTTCCTGTGACATTTTATTTCCTTCTCCCTGTGACATTTTATTCCTTCTCCATATGACATTTTATTCCCTCTCCCTGTGACATTTTATTCCCTTCTCTCAGTTACATTTCATTCCCTTCTCCCTGTGACATTTCATTCCCTCTCCCCGTGACAACTTATTCCCTCTCCCTTAGAAATTTTATTCCCACTTCCTGTGACTTTTTATTCACTTCTCCCTGTCACATTTTATTGCCTGTCCCTGTGACATTTTATTCCCTTCTCCCTGTGACATGTTATTCCCTCTCCCTGTGAAATTTTATTCCCTCTTCCTGTGACTTTTTATTCCCTTCTCACTGTGACATTTATTCGCTTCTCCCTGTGACATTTTATTCCTTCTCCCTGTGACATTTTATTCCCTTCTCCCTGTGACATGTTATTCCCTCTCCCTGTGAAATTTCATTCCCTCTTCCTGTGACTTTTTATTCCCTTCTCCCTGTCACATTTTATTGCCTCTCCCTGTGATTTTTTATTCTCTCTCCCTGTGAAATTTTATTCCTTTTCCCTTTGATATTTTATTTCCTTCTCCCTGTGACATTTTATTCCCTTCTCCCGGAGACATTTCATTCCCTTCTCCCTGTGACATTTTATTCCCTCTCCATGTGACATTTTATACCCATTCCTGCGACATTTTATTCCCTTCTCCATGTGACATTTTATTCCCTCTTCCTCTGACATTTTATTCCCTTCTCCCTGTGACATTTCATTCCCTTCTCCCTGTGACATTTCATTCCCTCTCCCTGTGACATTTCATTCCCTCCCACTTTGACATTTAATTCTCTATCCCCGTGACATTTAATTCCCTCTCCCTGTGACATTTTATTCCCTCTCCCTGTGATTTTTTATTCCCTCTCCCTGTTAAATTTAATTCCATCTCCATGTGATATTTTTTCCTTCTCTCTGTGACATTTTATTCCCTCTCCCTTTGACATTTTATTCCCTTCTCCTAGTGACATTTTATTCCTTTCTCCCTGTGACATTTCATTCCCTCCCACCTTGACATTTCATTCTCTTCTCCCTGTGACATTTTATTCCTTCTCCCAGTGACATTTCATTCGCTCCCCCTGTGACATTTCATTCCCTCCCCTGAAACATTTCTTTCCCTTCTCCCTGTGACATTTTATTCCCTCTCCCTGTGACATTTTATTCCTTCTCCCTGTGACATTTTATTCCTTCTCCCTGTGACATTTTATTCCCTTCTCCCTGTGACATTTTATTCCCTTCTCCCGGAGACATTTCATTCCCTTCTCCCTGTGACATTTTATTCCCTCTCCATGTGACATTTTATACCCATTCCTGCGACATTTTATTCCCTTCTCCATGTGACATTTTATTCCCTCTTCCTCTGACATTTTATTCCCTTCTCCCTGTGACATTTCATTCCCTTCTCCCTGTGACATTTCATTCCCTCTCCCTGTGACATTTCATTCCCTCCCACTTTGACATTTAATTCTCTATCCCCGTGACATTTAATTCCCTCTCCCTGTGACATTTTATTCCCTCTCCCTGTGATTTTTTATTCCCTCTCCCTGTTAAATTTAATTCCATCTCCATGTGATATTTTTTCCTTCTCTCTGTGACATTTTATTCCCTCTCCCTTTGACATTTTATTCCCTTCTCCTAGTGACATTTTATTCCTTTCTCCCTGTGACATTTCATTCCCTCCCACCTTGACATTTCATTCTCTTCTCCCTGTGACATTTTATTCCTTCTCCCAGTGACATTTCATTCGCTCCCCCTGTGACATTTCATTCCCTCCCCTGAAACATTTCTTTCCCTTCTCCCTGTGACATTTTAATCCTTCACCCTCTGACATTTTATTCCCTCTCCCTGTGACATTTTATTCCTTCTCCCTGTGACATTTTATTCCCTCTCCCTGTGAAATTTTATTCCCTCTTCCTGTGACTTTTTATTCCCTTCTCCCTGTCACATTTTATTGCCTCTCCCTGTGATTTTTTATTCTCTCTCCCTGTGAAATTTTATTCCTTTTCCCTTTGATATTTTATTTCCCTCTCCCTGTGAAATTTTATTCCCTCTCCCTGTGACATTTTAATCCTTCACCCTCTGACATTTTATTCCCTCTCCCTGCGACATTTTATTCCTTCTCCCTGTGACATTTTATTCCCTCTCCCTGTGAAATTTTATTCCCTCTTCCTGTGACTTTTTATTCCCTTCTCCCTGTCACATTTTATTGCCTCTCCCTGTGATATTTTTATTCCCTCTCCCTGTGAAATTTTATTTCTTTTTCCTGTGATATTTTATTTCCTTCTCCCTGTGACATTTTATTCCCTTCTCCCTGTGACATTTAATTCCCTCTCCCTGTGACATTTGATTCCTTCATCCTGTGACATTTTATTCCCTCTCCCTGTGACATTTTATTCCCTTCTCCATGTGACATTTCATTCCTTCTCCCTGTGACATTTTATTCCCTTCTCCCTATGACATTTTATTCCCACTTCCTGTGACGTTTTATTCCCTTCTCCCTGTGACATTTCATTCCCTTCTCCCTGTGACATTTTATTCCCTTCTCACTGTGACATTTTTTCCCTTCTCCCTGTGACCTTTTATTTCCTTCTCCCTGTGACATTTTATTCCTTCTCCATATGACATTTTATTCCCTCACCCTGTGACATTTTATTCCCTTCTCTCTGTGACATTTTGTTCCCTTCTCCCTGAGACATGTTATTCCCCTCTCTCAGTTACATTTCATTCCCTTCTCCCTGTGACATTTCATTCCCTCTCCCCGTGACAACTTATTCCCTCTCCCTTAGAAATTTTATTCCCTCTTCCTGTGACTTTTTATTCCCTTCTCCCTGTCACATTTTATTGCCTGTCCCTGTGACATTTTATTCCCTCTTCCTCTGACATTTTATTCCCTTCTCCCTGTGACATTTCATTCCCTTCTCCCTGTGACATTTCATTCCCTCTCCCTGTGACGTTTTATTCCCTTCTCCAAGTGACATTTCATTCCCTCTCCCTGTGACATTTTATTCCCTTCTCACTGTGACATTTTATTCCCTCTCCCTGTGACATTTCATTCCCTCCCACTTTGACATTTAATTCTCTATCCCCGTGACATTTAATTCCCTCTCGCTGTGAAATTTTATTCCCTCTTCCTGTGACTTTTTATTCCCTTCTCCCTGTGACATTTTATTCCCTCTCCCTGTGATTTTTTATTCCCTCTCCCTGTTAAATTTAATTCCATCTCCATGTGATATTTTTTCCTTCTCTCTGTGACATTTTATTCCCTCTCCCTTTGACATTTTATTCCCTTCTCCTAGTGACATTTTATTCCTTTCTCCCTGTGACATTTTATTCCCTTCTCACTTTGACATTTTATTCCTTCTCCCTGTGACATTTTATTCCTTCTCCCTGTGACATTTTATTCCTTCTCACTGTGACATTTTCTTCCCTCTCCCTGTGATTTTTTATTCCCTCTCCCTGTGACATTTCATTCCCTCCCACCTTGACATTTCATTCTCTTCTCCCTGTGACATTTTATTCCTTCTCCCTGTGACATTTCATTCGCTCCCCCTGTGACATTTCATTCCCTCCCCTGAAACATTTCTTTCCCTTCTCCCTGTGACATTTCATTCGCTCCCCCTGTGACATTTCATTCCCTCCCCTGAAACATTTCTTTCCCTTCTCCCTGTGACATTTTATTCCCTTCTCACTGTGACATTTATTCGCTTCTCCCTGTGACATTTTATTCCTTCTCCCTGTGACATTTTATTCCTTCTCCCTGTGACATTTTATTCCCTTCTCCCTGTGACATGTTATTCCCCTCTCTCAGTTACATTACATTCCCTTCTCCCTGTGACAATTTATTCTCTCTCCCTGTGAAATTTTATTCCTTTTCCCTTTGATATTTTATTTCCCTCTCCCTGTGAAATTTTATTCCCTCTCCCTGTGACATTTTAATCCTTCACCCTCTGACATTTTATTCCCTCTCCCTGCGACATTTTATTCCTTCTCCCTGTGACATTTTATTCCCTCTCCCTGTGAAATTTTATTCCCTCTTCCTGTGACTTTTTATTCCCTTCTCCCTGTCACATTTTATTGCCTCTCCCTGTGATTTTTTATTCCCTCTCCCTGTGAAATTTTATTGCTTTTCCCTGTGATATTTTATTTCCTTCTCCCTGTGACATTTTATTCCCTTCTCCCTGTGGACATTTAATTCCCTCTCCCTGTGACATTTGATTCCTTCACCCTGTGACATTTTATTCCCTCTCCCTGTGACATTTTATTCCCTTCTCCATGTGACATTTCATTCCTTCTCCCTGTGACATTTTATTCGCTTCTCCCAGTGACATTTTATTCGCTTCTCCCTGTGACATTATATTCCCTTCTCCCTATGACATTTTATTCCCACTTCCTGTGACGTTTTATTCCCTTCTCCCTGTGACATTTCATTCCCTTCTCCCTGTGACATTTTATTCCCTTCTCACTGTGACATTTTTTCCCTTCTCCCTGTGACCTTTTATTTCCTTCTCCCTGTGACATTTTATTCCTTCTCCATATGACATTTTATTCCCTCTCCCTGTGACATTTTATTCCCTTCTCTCTGTGACATTTTGTTCCCTTCTCCCTGAGACATGTTATTCCCCTCTCTCAGTTACATTTCATTCCCTTCTCCCTGTGACATTTCATTCCCTCTCCCCGTGACAACTTATTCCCTCTCCCTTAGAAATTTTATTCCCTCTTCCTGTGACTTTTTATTCCCTTCTCCCTGTCACATTTTATTGCCTGTCCCTGTGATTTTTTATTCCCTCTCCCTGTGACATTTTATTCCTTTTCCCTGTGATATTTTATTTCCTTCTCCCTGTGACATTTTATTCCTTTCTCCCTGCGACATTATATTCCTTCACCCTGTGACATTTTATTCCCACTCCCTGTGACATTTGATTCCTTCACCCTGTGACATTTTATTCCCTTTCCTGTGACATTTTATTCCCTTCTCCATGTGACATTTCATTACTTCTCCCTGTGACATTTGATGCCCTCTCCCTGTGATATTAATTCCCTTCTCCGTGTGACATGTTATTCCCTTCTTACAGTGACATTTTATTCGCTTCTCCCTGTGACATTTTATTCCATTCTCCCAGTGACATTTTATTCCCTTCTCCATGTGACGTTTTATTCCCTCTTCCTCTGACATTTTATTCCCTTCTCCCTTTGACATTTCATTCCCTTCTCCCTGTGACATTTTATTCCCTCTTCCTGTGACATTTTATTTCCTTCTCCCTGTGACATTTTATTCCTTCTCCATATGACATTTTATTCCCTCTCCCTGTGACATTTTATTCCCTTCTCTCAGTTACATTTCATTCCCTTCTCCCTGTGACATTTCATTCCCTCTCCCCGTGACAACTTATTCCCTCTCCCTTAGAAATTTTATTCCCTCTTCCTGTGACTTTTTATTCCCTTCTCCCTGTCACATTTTATTGCCTGTCCCTGTGACATTTTATTCCCTTCTCCCTGTGACATGTTATTCCCTCTCCCTGTGAAATTTTATTCCCTCTTCCTGTGACTTTTTATTCCCTTCTCTCTGTGACATTTATTCGCTTCTCCCTGTGAAATTTTATTCCTTCTCCCTGTGACATTTTATTCCCTTCTCCCTGTCACATTTTATTGCCTCTCCCTGTGATTTTTTATTCTCTCTCCCTGTGAAATTTTATTCCTTTTCCCTTTGATATTTTATTTCCTTCTCCCTGTGACATTTTATTCCTTCTCCCTGTGACATTTTATTCCCTTCTCCCTGTGACATGTTATTCCACTCTCTCAGTTACATTACATTCCCTTCTCCCTGTGACAATTTATTCTCTCTCCCTGTGAAATTTTATTCCTTTTCCCTTTGATATTTTATTTCCCTCTCCCTGTGAAATTTTATTCCCTCTCCCTGTGACATTTTAATCCTTCACCCTCTGACATTTTATTCCCTCTCCCTGCGACATTTTATTCCTTCTCCCTGTGACATTTTATTCCTTCTCCCTGTGACATTTTATTCCCTCTTCCTGTGACTTTTTATTCCCTTCTCCCTGTCACATTTTATTGCCTCTCCCTGTGATTTTTTATTCTCTCTCCCTGTGAAATTTTATTCCTTTTCCCTTTGATATTTTATTTCCCTCTCCCTGTGAAATTTTATTCCCACTCCCTGTGACATTTTAATCCTTCACCCTCTGACATTTTATTCCCTCTCCCTGCGACATTTTATTCCTTCTCCCTGTGACATTTTATTCCCTCTCCCTGTGAAATTTTATTCCCTCTTCCTGTGACTTTTTATTCCCTTCTCCCTGTCACATTTTATTGCCTCTCCCTGTGATTTTTTATTCCCTCTCCCTGTGAAATTTTATTGCTTTTCCCTGTGATATTTTATTTCCTTCTCCCTGTGACATTTTATTCCCTTCTCCCTGTGACATTTAATTCCCTCTCCCTGTGACATTTGATTCCTTCACCCTGTGACATTTTATTCCCTCTCCCTGTGACATTTTATTCCCTTCTCCATGTGACATTTCATTCCTTCTCCCTGTGACATTTTATTCGCTTCTCCCAGTGACATTTTATTCGCTTCTCCCTGTGACATTATATTCCCTTCTCCCTATGACATTTTATTCCCACTTCCTGTGACGTTTTATTCCCTTCTCCCTGTGACATTTCATTCCCTTCTCCCTGTGACATTTTATTCCCTTCTCACTGTGACATTTTTTCCCTTCTCCCTGTGACCTTTTATTTCCTTCTCCCTGTGACATTTTATTCCTTCTCCATATGACATTTTATTCCCTCTCCCTGTGACATTTTATTCCCTTCTCTCTGTGACATTTTGTTCCCTTCTCCCTGAGACATGTTATTCCCCTCTCTCAGTTACATTTCATTCCCTTCTCCCTGTGACATTTCATTCCCTCTCCCCGTGACAACTTATTCCCTCTACCTTAGAAATTTTATTCCCTCTTCCTGTGACTTTTTATTCCCTTCTCCCTGTCACATTTTATTGCCTGTCCCTGTGATTTTTTATTCCCTCTCCCTGTGACATTTTATTCCTTTTCCCTGTGATATTTTATTTCCTTCTCCCTGTGACATTTTATTCCTTTCTCCCTGCGACATTATATTCCTTCACCCTGTGACATTTTATTCCCACTCCCTGTGACATTTGATTCCTTCACCCTGTGACATTTTATTCCCTTTCCTGTGACATTTTATTCCCTTCTCCATGTGACATTTCATTACTTCTCCCTGTGACATTTGATGCCCTCTCCCTGTGATATTAATTCCCTTCTCCGTGTGACATGTTATTCCCTTCTCACAGTGACATTTTATTCGCTTCTCCCTGTGACATGTTATTCCCTCTCCCTGTGAAATTTTATTCCCTCTTCCTGTGACTTTTTATTCCCTTCTCACTGTGACATTTATTCCCTCTCCCCGTGACAACTTATTCCCTCTCGCTTAGAAATTTTATTCCCTCTTCCTGTGACTTTTTATTCCCTTCTCCCTGTCACATTTTATTGCCTGTCCCTGTGACATTTTATTCCCTCTTCCTCTGACATTTTATTCCCTTCTCCCTGTGACATTTCATTCCCTTCTCCCTGTGACATTTCATTCCCTCTCCCTGTGACATTTTATTCCCTCTTCCTGTGATATTTTATTCCCATCTCCCTATGACATTTCATTCCCTTCTCCCTGTGTCATTTCATTCCCTCTCCCTGTGACATTTCATTCCCTCCCACTTTGACATTTAATTCTCTATCCCCGTGACATTTAATTCCCTCTCGCTGTGAAATTTTATTCCCTCTTCCTGTGACTTTTTATTCCCTTCTCCCTGTGACATTTTATTCCCTCTCCCTGTGATTTTTTATTCCCTCTCCCTGTTAAATTTAATTCCATCTCCATGTGATATTTTTTCCTTCTCTCTGTGACATTTTATGCCCTCTCCCTGTGACATTTTATTCCCTTCTCACAGTGACATTTTATTCGCTTCTCCCTGTGACATTTTATTCCATTCTCCCAGTGACATTTTATTCCCTTCTCCATGTGACGTTTTATTCCCTCTTCCTCTGACATTTTATTCCCTTCTCCCTTTGACATTTCATTCCCTTCTCCCTGTGACATTTTATTCCCTCTTCCTGTGACATTTTATTTCCTTCTCCCTGTGACATTTTATTCCTTCTCCATATGACATTTTATTCCCTCTCCCTGTGACATTTCATTCCCTCTCCCCGTGACAACTTATTCCCTCTCCCTTAGAAATTTTATTCCCTCTTCCTGTGACTTTTTATTCCCTTCTCCCTGTCACATTTTATTGCCTGTCCCTGTGACATTTTATTCCCTTCTCCCTGTGACATGTTATTCCCTCTCCCTGTGAAATTTTATTCCCTCTTCCTGTGACTTTTTATTCCCTTCTCACTGTGACATTTATTCGCTTCTCCCTGTGACATTTTATTCCTTCTCCCTGTGACATTTTATTCCCTTCTCCCTGTGACATGTTATTCCCTCTCCCTGTTAAATTTCATTCCCTCTCCCTGTGATTTTTTATTCTCTCTCCCTGTGAAATTTTATTCCTTTTCCCTTTGATATTTTATTTCCTTCTCCCTGTGACATTTTATTCCCTTCTCCCGGAGACATTTCATTCCCTTCTCCCTGTGACATTTTATTCCCTTCTCCATGTGACATTTTATTCCCTCTTCCTCTGACATTTTATTCCCTTCTCCCTGTGACATTTCATTCCCTTCTCCCTGTGACATTTCATTCCCTCTCCCTGTGACATTTAATTCCCTTCTCCCTGTGACATTTTATTCCCTTCTCCAAGTGACATTTCATTCCCTCTCCCTGTGACATTTTATTCCCTTCTCACTGTGACATTTTATTCCCTTCTCACTGTGACATTTCATTCCTTCTCCCTGTGACATTTCATTCCCTCTCCCTGTGACATTTTATTCCCTCTTCCTCTGATATTTTATTCCCTTCTCCCTATGACATTTCATTCCCTTCTCCCTGTGTCATTTCATTCCCTCCCACTTTGACATTTAATTCTCTATCCCCGTGACATTTAATTCCCTCTCGCTGTGAAATTTTATTCCCTCTTCCTGTGACTTTTTATTCCCTTCTCCCTGTGACATTTTATTCCCTCTCCCTGTGATTTTTTATTCCCTCTCCCTGTTAAATTTAATTCCATCTCCATGTGATATTTTTTCCTTCTCTCTGTGACATTTTATTCCCTCTCCCTTTGACATTTTATTCCCTTCTCCTAGTGACATTTTATTCCTTTCTCCCTGTGACATTTCATTCCCTCCCACCTTGACATTTCATTCTCTTCTCCCTGTGACATTTTATTCCTTCTCCCTGTGACATTTTATTCCCTCTTCCTGTGACTTTTTATTCCCTTCTCCCTGTCACATTTTATTGCCTCTCCCTGTGATTTTTTATTCTCTCTCCCTGTGAAATTTTATTCCTTTTCCCTTTGATATTTTATTTCCCTCTCCCTGTGAAATTTTATTCCCACTCCCTGTGACATTTTAATCCTTCACCCTCTGACATTTTATTCCCTCTCCCTGCGACATTTTATTCCTTCTCCCTGTGACATTTTATTCCCTCTCCCTGTGAAATTTTATTCCCTCTTCCTGTGACTTTTTATTCCCTTCTCCCTGTCACATTTTATTGCCTCTCCCTGTGATTTTTTATTCCCTCTCCCTGTGAAATTTTATTGCTTTTCCCTGTGATATTTTATTTCCTTCTCCCTGTGACATTTTATTCCCTTCTCCCTGTGACATTTAATTCCCTCTCCCTGTGACATTTGATTCCTTCACCCTGTGACATTTTATTCCCTCTCCCTGTGACATTTTATTCCCTTCTCCATGTGACATTTCATTCCTTCTCCCTGTGACATTTTATTCGCTTCTCCCAGTGACATTTTATTCGCTTCTCCCTGTGACATTATATTCCCTTCTCCCTATGACATTTTATTCCCACTTCCTGTGACGTTTTATTCCCTTCTCCCTGTGACATTTCATTCCCTTCTCCCTGTGACATTTTATTCCCTTCTCACTGTGACATTTTTTCCCTTCTCCCTGTGACCTTTTATTTCCTTCTCCCTGTGACATTTTATTCCTTCTCCATATGACATTTTATTCCCTCTCCCTGTGACATTTTATTCCCTTCTCTCTGTGACATTTTGTTCCCTTCTCCCTGAGACATGTTATTCCCCTCTCTCAGTTACATTTCATTCCCTTCTCCCTGTGACATTTCATTCCCTCTCCCCGTGACAACTTATTCCCTCTACCTTAGAAATTTTATTCCCTCTTCCTGTGACTTTTTATTCCCTTCTCCCTGTCACATTTTATTGCCTGTCCCTGTGATTTTTTATTCCCTCTCCCTGTGACATTTTATTCCTTTTCCCTGTGATATTTTATTTCCTTCTCCCTGTGACATTTTATTCCTTTCTCCCTGCGACATTATATTCCTTCACCCTGTGACATTTTATTCCCACTCCCTGTGACATTTGATTCCTTCACCCTGTGACATTTTATTCCCTTTCCTGTGACATTTTATTCCCTTCTCCATGTGACATTTCATTACTTCTCCCTGTGACATTTGATGCCCTCTCCCTGTGATATTAATTCCCTTCTCCGTGTGACATGTTATTCCCTTCTCACAGTGACATTTTATTCGCTTCTCCCTGTGACATGTTATTCCCTCTCCCTGTGAAATTTTATTCCCTCTTCCTGTGACTTTTTATTCCCTTCTCACTGTGACATTTATTCCCTCTCCCCGTGACAACTTATTCCCTCTCGCTTAGAAATTTTATTCCCTCTTCCTGTGACTTTTTATTCCCTTCTCCCTGTCACATTTTATTGCCTGTCCCTGTGACATTTTATTCCCTCTTCCTCTGACATTTTATTCCCTTCTCCCTGTGACATTTCATTCCCTTCTCCCTGTGACATTTCATTCCCTCTCCCTGTGACATTTTATTCCCTCTTCCTCTGATATTTTATTCCCATCTCCCTATGACATTTCATTCCCTTCTCCCTGTGTCATTTCATTCCCTCTCCCTGTGACATTTCATTCCCTCCCACTTTGACATTTAATTCTCTATCCCCGTGACATTTAATTCCCTCTCGCTGTGAAATTTTATTCCCTCTTCCTGTGACTTTTTATTCCCTTCTCCCTGTGACATTTTATTCCCTCTCCCTGTGATTTTTTATTCCCTCTCCCTGTTAAATTTAATTCCATCTCCATGTGATATTTTTTCCTTCTCTCTGTGACATTTTATGCCCTCTCCCTGTGACATTTTATTCCCTTCTCACAGTGACATTTTATTCGCTTCTCCCTGTGACATTTTATTCCATTCTCCCAGTGACATTTTATTCCCTTCTCCATGTGACGTTTTATTCCCTCTTCCTCTGACATTTTATTCCCTTCTCCCTTTGACATTTCATTCCCTTCTCCCTGTGACATTTTATTCCCTCTTCCTGTGACATTTTATTTCCTTCTCCCTGTGACATTTTATTCCTTCTCCATATGACATTTTATTCCCTCTCCCTGTGACATTTCATTCCCTCTCCCCGTGACAACTTATTCCCTCTCCCTTAGAAATTTTATTCCCTCTTCCTGTGACTTTTTATTCCCTTCTCCCTGTCACATTTTATTGCCTGTCCCTGTGACATTTTATTCCCTTCTCCCTGTGACATGTTATTCCCTCTCCCTGTGAAATTTTATTCCCTCTTCCTGTGACTTTTTATTCCCTTCTCACTGTGACATTTATTCGCTTCTCCCTGTGACATTTTATTCCTTCTCCCTGTGACATTTTATTCCCTTCTCCCTGTGACATGTTATTCCCTCTCCCTGTTAAATTTCATTCCCTCTCCCTGTGATTTTTTATTCTCTCTCCCTGTGAAATTTTATTCCTTTTCCCTTTGATATTTTATTTCCTTCTCCCTGTGACATTTTATTCCCTTCTCCCGGAGACATTTCATTCCCTTCTCCCTGTGACATTTTATTCCCTTCTCCATGTGACATTTTATTCCCTCTTCCTCTGACATTTTATTCCCTTCTCCCTGTGACATTTCATTCCCTTCTCCCTGTGACATTTCATTCCCTCTCCCTGTGACGTTTTATTCCCTTCTCCAAGTGACATTTCATTCCCTCTCCCTGTGACATTTTATTCCCTTCTCACTGTGACATTTTATTCCCTTCTCACTGTGACATTTCATTCCTTCTCCCTGTGACATTTCATTCCCTCTCCCTGTGACATTTTATTCCCTCTTCCTCTGATATTTTATTCCCTTCTCCCTATGACATTTCATTCCCTTCTCCCTGTGTCATTTCATTCCCTCCCACTTTGACATTTAATTCTCTATCCCCGTGACATTTAATTCCCTCTCGCTGTGAAATTTTATTCCCTCTTCCTGTGACTTTTTATTCCCTTCTCCCTGTGACATTTTATTCCCTCTCCCTGTGATTTTTTATTCCCTCTCCCTGTTAAATTTAATTCCATCTCCATGTGATATTTTTTCCTTCTCTCTGTGACATTTTATTCCCTCTCCCTTTGACATTTTATTCCCTTCTCCTAGTGACATTTTATTCCTTTCTCCCTGTGACATTTCATTCCCTCCCACCTTGACATTTCATTCTCTTCTCCCTGTGACATTTTATTCCTTCTCCCTGTGACATTTCATTCCCTCCCCTGAAACATTTCTTTCCCTTCTCCCTGTGACATTTCATTCGCTCCCCCTGTGACATTTCATTCCCTCCCCTGAAACATTTCTTTCCCTTCTCCCTGTGACATTTTATTCCCTCTCCCTGTGACATTTTATTCCTTCTCCCTGTGACATTTTATTCCTTCTCCCTGTGACATTTTATTCCCTTCTCCCTGTGACATGTTATTCCCCTCTCTCAGTTACATTTCATTCCCTTCTCCCTGTGACAATTTATTCTCTCTCCCTGTGAAATTTTATTCCTTTTCCCTTTGAGATTTTATTTCCCTCTCCCTGTGAAATTTTATTCCCTCTCCCTGTGACATTTTAATCCTTCACCCTCCGACATTTTATTCCCTCTCCCTGTGACATTTTATTCCTTCTCCCTGTGACATTTTATTCCCTCTCCCTGTGAAATTTTATTCCCTCTTCCTGTGACTTTTTATTCCCTTCTCCCTGTCACATTTTATTGCCTCTCCCTGTGATTTTTTATTCTCTCTCCCTGTGAAATTTTATTCCTTTTCCCTTTGATATTTTATTTCCCTCTCCCTGTGAAATTTTATTCCCTCTCCCTGTGACATTTTAATCCTTCACCCTCTGACATTTTATTCCCTCTCCCTGCGACATTTTATTCCTTCTCCCTGTGACATTTTATTCCCTCTCCCTGTGAAATTTTATTCACTCTTCCTGTGATTTTTTATTCCCTCTCCCTGTGAAATTTTATTTCTTTTTCCTGTGATATTTTATTTCCTTCTCCCTGTGACATTTTATTCCCTTCTCCCTGTGACATTTTAATCCTTCACCCTCCGACATTTTATTCCCTCTCCCTGTGACATTTGATTCCTACACCCTGTGACATTTTATTCCCTCTCCCTGTGACATTTTATTCCCTTCTCCATGTGACATTTCATTCCTTCTCCCTGTGACATTTTATTCGCTTCTCCCAGTGACATTTTATTCGCTTCTCCCTGTGACATTATATTCCCTTCTCCCTATGACATTTTATTCCCACTTCCTGTGACGTTTTATTCCCTTCTCCCTGTGACATTTCATTCCCTTCTCCCTGTGACATTTTATTCCCTTCTCTCTGTGACATTTTGTTCCCTTCTCCCTGAGACATGTTATTCCCCTCTCTCAGTTACATTTCATTCCCTTCTCCCTGTGACATTTCATTCCCTCTCTCCGTGACAACTTATTCCCTCTCCCTTAGAAATTTTATTCCCTCTTCCTGTGACTTTTTATTCCCTTCTCCCTGTCACATTTTATTGCCTGTCCCTGTGACATTTTATTCCCTCTTCCTCTGACATTTTATTCCCTTCTCCCTGTGACATTTCATTCCCTCTCCCTGTGACGTTTTATTCCCTTCTCCAAGTGACATTTCATTCCCTCTCCCTGTGACATTTTATTCCCTTCTCACTGTGACATTTTATTCCCTTCTCCCTGTGACATTTCATTCCCTCTCCCTGTGACATTTCATTCCCTCTCCCTGTGACGTTTTATTCCCTTCTCCAAGTGACATTTCATTCCCTCTCCCTGTGACATTTTATTCCCTTCTCACTGTGACATTTTATTCCCTTCTCCCTGTGACATTTCATTCCCTCTCCCTATGACATTTCATTCCCTTCTCCCTGTGTCATTTCATTCCCTCTCCCTGTGACATTTCATTCCCTCCCACTTTGACATTTAATTCTCTATCCCCGTGACATTTAATTCCCTCTCGCTGTGAAATTTTATTCCCTCTTCCTGTGACTTTTTATTCCCTTCTCCCTGTGACATTTTATTCCCTCTCCCTGTGATTTTTTATTCCCTCTCCCTGTTAAATTTAATTCCATCTCCATGTGATATTTTTTCCTTCTCTCTGTGACATTTTATTCCCTCTCCCTTTGACATTTTATTCCCTTCTCCTAGTGACATTTTATTCCTTTCTCCCTGTGACATTTTATTCCCTTCTCACTTTGACATTTTATTCCTTCTCCCTGTGACATTTTATTCCTTCTCCCTGTGACATTTTATTCCTTCTCACTGTGACATTTTCTTCCCTCTCCCTGTGATTTTTTATTCCCTCTCCCTGTGACATTTCATTCCCTCCCACCTTGACATTTCATTCTCTTCTCCCTGTGACATTTTATTCCTTCTCCCTGTGACATTTCATTCCCTCCCCTGAAACATTTCTTTCCCTTCTCCCTGTGACATTTCATTCGCTCCCCCTGTGACATTTCATTCCCTCCCCTGAAACATTTCTTTCCCTTCTCCCTGTGACATTTTATTCCCTTCTCACTGTGACATTTATTCGCTTCTCCCTGTGACATTTTATTCCTTCTCCCTGTGACATTTTATTCCTTCTCCCTGTGACATTTTATTCCCTTCTCCCTGTGACATGTTATTCCCCTCTCTCAGTTACATTACATTCCCTTCTCCCTGTGACAATTTATTCTCTCTCCCTGTGAAATTTTATTCCTTTTCCCTTTGATATTTTATTTCCCTCTCCCTGTGAAATTTTATTCCCTCTCCCTGTGACATTTTAATCCTTCACCCTCTGACATTTTATTCCCTCTCCCTGTGACATTTTATTCCTTCTCCCTGTGACATTTTATTCCCTCTTCCTGTGACTTTTTATTCCCTTCTCCCTGTCACATTTTATTGCCTCTCCCTGTGATTTTTTATTCTCTCTCCCTGTGAAATTTTATTCCTTTTCCCTTTGATATTTTATTTCCCTCTCCCTGTGAAATTTTATTCCCTCTCCCTGTGACATTTTAATCCTTCACCCTCTGACATTTTATTCCCTCTCCCTGCGACATTTTATTCCTTCTCCCTGTGACATTTTATTCCTTCTCCCTGTGACATTTGATTCCTTCACCCTGTGACATTTAATTCCCTCTCCCTGTGACATTTGATTCCTTCACCCTGTGACATTTTATTCCCTCTCCCTGTGACATTTTATTCCCTTCTCCATGTGACATTTTATTCGCTTCTCCCTGTGACATTATATTCCCTTCTCCCTATGACATTTTATTCCCACTTCCTGTGACGTTTTATTCCCTTCTCCCTGTGACATTTCATTCCCTTCTCCCTGTGACTTTATATTCCCTTCTCACTATGACATTTTATTCCCTTCTCACTGTGACATTTTTTCCCTTCTCCCTGTGACCTTTTATTTCCTTCTCCCTGTGACATTTTATTCCTTCTCCATATGACATTTTATTCCCTCTCCCCGTGACAACTTATTCCCTCTCCCTTAGAAATTTTATTCCCTCTTCCTGTGACTTTTTATTCCCTTCTCCCTGTCACATTTTATTGCCTGTCCCTGTGATTTTTTATTCCCTCTCCCTGTGACATTTTATTCCTTTTCCCTGTGATATTTTATTTCCTTCTCCCTGTGACATTTTATTCCTTTCTCCCTGCGACATTATATTCCTTCACCCTGTGACATTTTATTCCCTTTCCTGTGACATTTTATTCCCTTCTCCATGTGACATTTCATTACTTCTCCCTGTGACATTTGATGCCCTCTCCCTGTGATATTAATACCCTTCTCCGTGTGACATGTTATTCCCTTCTCACAGTGACATTTTATTCGCTTCTCCCTGTGACATTTTATTCCATTCTCCCAGTGACATTTTATTCCCTTCTCCATGTGACGTTTTATTCCCTCTTCCTCTGACATTTTATTCCCTTCTCCCTTTGACATTTCATTCCCTTCTCCCTGTGACATTTTATTCCCTCTTCCTGTGACATTTTATTTCCTTCTCCCTGTGACATTTTATTCCTTCTCCATATGACATTTTATTCCCTCTCCCTGTGACATTTTATTCCCTTCTCTCAGTTACATTTCATTCCCTTCTCCCTGTGACATTTCATTCCCTCTCCCCGTGACAACTTATTCCCTCTCCCTTAGAAATTTTATTCCCTCTTCCTGTGACTTTTTATTCCCTTCTCCCTGTCACATTTTATTGCCTGTCCCTGTGACATTTTATTCCCTTCTCCCTGTGACATGTTATTCCCTCTCCCTGTGAAATTTTATTCCCTCTTCCTGTGACTTTTTATTCCCTTCTCACTGTGACATTTATTCGCTTCTCCCTGTGACATTTTATTCCTTCTCCCTGTGACATTTTATTCCCTTCTCCTTGTGACATGTTATTCCCTCTCCCTGTGAAATTTCATTCCCTCTTCCTGTGACTTTTTATTCCCTTCTCCCTGTCACATTTTATTGCCTCTCCCTGTGATTTTTTATTCTCTCTCCCTGTGAAATTTTATTCCTTTTCCCTTTGATATTTTATTTCCCTCTCCCTGTGAAATTTTATTCCCACTCCCTGTGACATTTTAATCCTTCACCCTCTGACATTTTATTCCCTCTCCCTGCGACATTTTATTCCTTCTCCCTGTGACATTTTATTCCCTCTCCCTGTGAAATTTTATTCCCTCTTCCTGTGACTTTTTATTCCCTTCTCCCTGTCACATTTTATTGCCTCTCCCTGTGATTTTTTATTCCCTCTCCCTGTGAAATTTTATTGCTTTTCCCTGTGATATTTTATTTCCTTCTCCCTGTGACATTTGATTCCTTCACCCTGTGACATTTTATTCCCTCTCCCTGTGACATTTTATTCCCTTCTCCATGTAACATTTCATTCCTTCTCCCTGTGACATTTTATTCGCTTCTCCCAGTGACATTTTATTCGCTTCTCCCTGTGACATTATATTCCCTTCTCCCTATGACATTTTATTCCCACTTCCTGTGACGTTTTATTCCCTTCTCCCTGTGACATTTCATTCCCTTCTCCCTGTGACATTTTATTCCCTTCTCACTGTGACATTTTTCCCTTCTCCCTGTGACCTTTTATTTCCTTCTCCCTGTGACATTTTATTCCTTCTCCATATGACATTTCATTCCCTCTCCCTGTGACATTTTATTCCCTTCTCTCTGTGACATTTCATTCCCTTCTCCCTGTGACATTTCATTCCCTCTCACCGTGACAACTTATTCCCTCTCCCTTAGAAATTTTATTCCCTCTTCCTGTGACTTTTTATTCCCTTCTCCCTGTCACATTTTATTGCCTGTCCCTGTGATTTTTTATTCCCTCTCCCTGTGACATTTTATTCCTTTCTCCCTGCGACATTATATTCCTTCACCCTGTGACATTTTATTCCTTTCTCCCTGCGACATTATATTCCTTCACCCTGTGACATTTTATTCCCACTCCCTGTGACATTTGATTCCTTCACCCTGTGACATTTTATTCCCTCTCCTGTGACTATTTATTCCCTTCTCCATGTGACATTTCATTACTTCTCCCTGTGACATTTGATGCCCTCTCCCTGTGATATTAATTCCCTTCTCCGTGTGACATGTTATTCCCTTCTCACAGTGACATTTTATTCGCTTCTCCCTGTGACATTTTATTCCATTCTCCCAGTGACATTTTATTCCCTTCTCCATGTGACGTTTTATCACCTCTTCCTCTGACATTTTATTCCCTTCTCCCTTTGACATTTCATTCCCTTCTCCCTGTGACATTTTATTCCCTCTTCCTGTGACATTTTATTTCCTTCTCCCTGTGACATTTTATTCCTTCTCCATATGACATTTTATTCCCTCTCCCTGTGACATTTTATTCCCTTCTCTCAGTTACATTTTATTGCCTGTCCCTGTGACATTTTATTCCCTTCTCCCTGTGACATGTTATTCCCTCTCCCTGTGAAATTTTATTCCCTCTTCCTGTGACTTTTTATTCCCTTCTCCCTGTCACATTTTATTGCCTGTGCCTGTGACATTTTATTCCCTTCTCCCTGTGACATGTTATTCCCTCTCCCTGTGAAATTTTATTCCCTCTTCCTGTGACTTTTTATTCCCTTCTCCCTGTCACATTTTATTGCCTCTCCCTGTGATTTTTTATTCTCTCTCCCTGTGAAATTTTATTCCTTTTCCCTTTGATATTTTATTTCCTTTCCCTGTGACATTTTATTCCCTTCTCCCTGTGACATTTAATTCCCTCTCCCTGTGACATTTAATTAGCTTCTCCCTGTGATATTTTATTCCCTTCTCCCTGTGACATGTTATTCCCTTCTCCCGGAGACATTTCATTCCCTTCTCCCTGTGACATTTTATTCCCTTCTCACTTTGACATTTTATTCCTTCTCCCTGTGACATTTTATTCCCTCTCCCTGTGACATTTTATTCCTTCTCCCTGTGACATTTTCTTCTCTCTCCCTGTGATTTTTTATTCCCTCTCCCTGTGACATTTCATTCGCTCTCCCTGTGACATTTCATTCCCTCCCCCTGTGACATTTTATTCCTTCTCCCTGTGACATTTTATTCCCTTCTCCCTGTGACATGTTATTCCCTCTCCCTGTGAAATTTTATTCCCTCTTCCTGTGACATTTTAATCCTTCACCCTCTGACATTTTATTCCCTCTCCCTGTGACATTTGATTCCTTCTCCCTGTGACATTTTATTCCCTTCTCCATGTGACATTTCATTCCTTCTCCCTATGACATTTTATTCCCACTTCCTGTGACGTTTTATTCCCTTCTGCCTGTGACATTTCATTTCTTCTCCCTGTGACATTTTATTCCCTTCTCCCTGTGACATTTGATTCCTTCACCCTGTGACATTTTATTCCCTCTCCCTGTGACATTTTATTCCCTTCTCCATGTGACATTTCATTCCTTCTCCCTATGACATTTTATTCCCACTTCCTGTGACGTTTTATTCCCTTCTGCCTGTGACATTTCATTCCCTTCTCCCTGTGACATTTTATTCCCTTCTCACTGTGACATTTTATTCCCTTCTCCCTGTGACATTTTATTCGCTTCCCCCTGTGACATTTTATTCCCTTCTCTCTGTGACATTTTGTTCCCTTCTCCCTGAGACATGTTATTCCCCTCTCTCAGTTACATTTCATTCCCTTCTCCCTGTGACATTTCATTCCCTCTCCCCGTGACAACTTATTCCCTCTCCCTGAGAAATTTTATTCCCTCTTCCTGTGACTTTTTATTCCCTTCTCCCTGTCACATTTTATTGCCTGTCCCTGTGATTTTTTATTCCCTCTCCCTGTGACATTTTATTCCTTTTCCCTGTGATATTTTATTTCCTTCTCCCTGTGACATTTTATTCCTTTCTCCCTGTGACATTTAATTCCCTTTCCCTGCGACATTTTATTCCTTCACCCTGTGACATTTTATTCCCTCTCCTGTGACATTTTATTCCCTTCTCCATGTGACATTTTATTACTTCTCCCTGTGACATTTGATGCCCTCTCCCTGTGATATTAATTCCCTTCTCCCTGTGACATGTTATTCCCTTCTCACAGTGACATTTTATTCGCTTCTCCCTGTGACATTTTATTCCCTTCTCCCAGTGACATTTTATTCCCTTCTCCATGTGACGTTTTATTCCCTCTTCCTCTGACATTTTATTCCCTTCTCCCTTTGACATTTCATTCCCTTCTCCCTGTGACATTTTATTCCCTCTCCCTGTGACATTTTATTCCCTTCTCCCTGTGACATTTTATTCCCTTCTCCCTGTGACATTTTATTCCCTCTCCCTGTGACATTTTATTCCCTTCTCCCTGTGACATTTTATTCCCTTCTCCATGTGACGTTTTATTCCCTCTTCCTCTGACATTTGATTCCTTCACCCTGTGACATTTTATTCCCTCTCCCTGTGACATTTTATTCCCTTCTCCATGTGACATTTTATTCCCTCTCCTGTGACATTTTATTCCCTTCTCCATGTGACATTTTATTCGCTTCTCCCTGTGACATTTTATTCCCTTCTCCCAGTGACATTTTATTCCCTTCTCCATGTGACGTTTTATTCCCTCTTCCTCTGACATTTTATTCCCTTCTCCCTTTGACCTTTCATTCCCTTCTCCCTGTGACATTTTATTCCCTTCTCCCTGTGACATTTTATTCCCTTCTCCCTGTGACATTTTATTCCCTCTCCCTGTGACATTTTATTCCCTTCTCCCTGTGACTTTTTATTCCCTCTCCCTGTGAAATTTCATTCCTTCACCCTGTGACATTTTATTCCCTCTCCCTGTGAAATTTTATTCCCTTCAACATGTGACATTTCATTCCCTCTCACTGTGACATTTTATTCCCTTCAACATGTGACATTTTATTCCCTTCTCCCTGTGACATTTTATTCCCCCTCCCTGTGACATTTTATTCCCTTCAACATGTGACATTTTATTCCCTTCTCCCTGTGACATTTTATTCCCTCTCCATGTGACATTTTATTCCCTTCTCCCTGTGACATTTTATTCCCTTCTCCCTGTGACATTTTATTCCCTCTCCCTGTGACATTTTATTCCCTTCTCCCTGTGACATTTCATTCCCTCTCCCTGTGACATTTTATTCCCTTCTCCCTGTGACATTTTATTCCCTTCTCCCTGTGACATTTTATTCCCTTCTCCCTGTGACATTTCATTCCCTCTCCCTGTGACATTTTATTCCCTTCTCCCTGTGACATTTTATTCCCTTCTCCCTGTGACATTTTATTCCCTTCTCCCTGTGACATTTTATTCCCTTCTCCCTGTGACATTTTATTCCCTTCTCCCTGTGACATTTCATTCCCTCTCCCTGTGACATTTTATTCCCTTCTCCCTGTGACATTTTATTCCCTCTCCATGTGACATTTTATTCCCTTCTCCCTGTGACATTTTATTCCCTTCTCCCTGTGACATTTTATTCCCTTCTCCCTGTGACATTTTATTCCCTCTCCCTGTGACATTTTATTCCCTTCTCCCTGTGACATTTTATTCCCTCTCCCTGTGACATTTTATTCCCTTCAACATGTGACATTTTATTCCCTTCTCCCTGTGACATTTTATTCCCTCTCCATGTGACATTTTATTCCCTTCTCCCTGTGACATTTTATTCCCTCTCCCTGTGACATTTTATTCCCTTCTCCCTGTGACATTTTATTCCCTTCTCCCTGTGACATTTTATTCCCTCTCCCTGTGACATTTTATTCCCTCTCCCTGTGACATTTTACTCCCTCTCCCTGTGACATTTTATTCCCTCTCCCTGTGACATTTTATTCCGTTCTCCCTGTGACATTTCATTCCCTTCTCCCTGTGACATTTCATTCCCTCTCACTGTGACATTTTATTCCCTATCCCTTTGACATTTTATTCCCTTCTCCCTGTGACATTTTATTCCCTCTCCCTGTGACATTTTATTCCCTTCTCCATGTGACATTTTATTCCCTTCTCCCTGTGACATTTTATTCCCTCTCCCTGTGACATTTTATTCCCTTCTCCATGTGACATTTTATTCCCTCTCCCTGTGACATTTTATTCCCTTCTCCATGTGACATTTTATTCCCTTCTCCCTGTGACATTTCATTCCCTCCCACTTTGACATTTAATTCTCTATCCCCGTGACATTTAATTCCCTCTCCCTGTGATATTTTATTCACTTCTCCCTGTGACATTTTATTCCTTGTCCCTGTGACATTTGATTCCTTCACCCTGTGACATTTTATTCCCTCTCCCTGTGACAATTTATTCCCTTCTCCATGTGACTTTTTATTCCCTCTCCCTGTGATTTTTTATTCCCTCTCCCTGTTAAATTTAATTCCTTCTCCCTGTGATTTTTTTTCCTTCTCTCTGTGACATTTTATTCCCTCTCCCCTTGACATTTTATTCCCTTCTCCTAGTGACATTTTATCCCTTTCTCCCTGTGACATTTTATTCCCTTCTCCTAGTGACATTTTATTCCTTTCTCCCTGTGACATTTTATTCCTTCTCCCTGTGACATTTCCTTCCCACTCCCTGTGATTTTTTATTCCCTCTCACTGTTACATTTCATTCCCTCCCACCTTGACATTTCATTATCTTCTCCCTGTGACATTTTATTCCTTCTCCCTGTGACATTTCATTCGCTCCCCCTGTGACATTTCATTCGCTCTCCCAGTGATATTTTATTCCCTCTCCCTGTGACATTTTATTCCCTTCTCAATGTGACATTTTATTCGCTCTCCCTGTGATTTTTTATTCCCTCGCCCTGTTAAATTTAATTCCTTCTCCCTGTGATTTTTTTTCCTTCTCTCTCTGACATTTTATTCCCTCTCTCTGTGACATTTTATTCCCTCTCCCTGTGACATTTTATTCCTTTCTCCCTGTGACATTTTATTCCCTTCTCACTGTGACATTTATTCGCTTCTCCCTGTGACATTTGATTCCTTCACCCTGTGACATTTTATTCCCTTCTCCATGTGACATTTTATTCCCTCTCCCTGTGATTTTTTATTCCCTCTCCCTGTTAAATTTAATTCCTTCTCCCTGTGATTTTTTTTCCTTCTCTCTCTGACATTTTATTCCCTCTCCCTTTGACATTTTATTCCCTTCTCCTAGTGACATTTTATTCCTTTCTCACTGTGACATTTTATTCCTTCTCCCTGTGACATTTTCTTCCCTCTCCCTGTGACATTTCATTCCCTCCCACCTTGACATTTCATTCTCTTCTTCCTGTGACATTTCATTCCTTCCCCCTGTGACAATTCATTCCCTCTCCCAGTGACATTTTATTCCCTTCTCACTGTGACATTTATTCGCTTCTCCCTGTGAAATTTTATTCCCTCTTCCTGTGACTTTTTATTCCCTTCTCCCTGTCACATTTTATTGCCTCTCCCTGTGATTTTTTATTCTCTCTCCCTGTGAAATTTTATTCCTTTTCCCTTTGATATTTTATTTCCTTTCCCTGTGACATTTTATTCCCTTCTCCCTGTGACATTTAATTCCCTCTCCCTGTGACATTTAATTACCTTCTCCCGGAGACATTTCATTCCCTTCTCCCTGTGACATTTTATTCCCTCTCCATGTGACATTTTATACCCACTCCTCCGACATTTTATTCCCTTCTCCATGTGACATTTTATTCCCTCTTCCTCTGACATTTTATTCCCTTCTCCCTGTGACATTTCATTCCCTCTCCCTGTGACATTTTATTCCCTCTTCCTGTGACATTTTATTCCCTTCTCCCTGTGACATTTTATCCCCTCTCCCTGTGTCATTTGATTCCTTCACCCTGTGACATTTTATTCCCTCTCCCTGTGACATTTTATTCCCTTATCCCTGTGACATTTAATTCCCTCTCCCTGTGACATTTAATTACCTTCTCCCGGAGACATTTCATTCCCTTCTCCCTGTGACATTTTATTCCCTCTCCATGTGACATTTTATACCCACTCCTCCGACATTTTATTCCCTTCTCCCTGTGACATTTTATCCCCTCTCCCTGTGTCATTTGATTCCTTCACCCTGTGACATTTTATTCCCTCTCCCTGTGACATTTTATTCCCTTCTCCCTGTGACATTTTATTCCCTCTCCCTGTGACATTTCATTCCTTCTCCCTGTGATATTTTATTTCCTTCTCTCTGTGTCATTTTATTCCCTCTCCCTTTGACATTTTAATCCCTTCTCCCTGTGACATTTTATTCCCTTCTCCCTGTGACAATTTATTCCCTCTCCCTGTGACATTTTATTCCCTCTCCCTGTGACATTTATTCGCTTCTCCCTGTGACATTTTATTCCTTCTACCTGTGACATGTTATTCCCTCTCCCTGTGATTTTTTATTCTCTCTCCCTGTGAAATTTTATTCCTTTTCCCTTTGATATTTTATTTCCTTTCCCTGTGACATTTTATTCCCTTCTCCCTGTGACATTTAATTCCCTCTCCCTGTGACTTTTTATTCCCTCACCCTGTGACATTTGATTCCTTCACCCTGTGACATTTTATTCCCTCTCCATGTGACATTTCATTCCTTCTCCCTGTGATATTTTATTTCCTTCTCTCTGTGTCATTTTATTCCCTCTCCCTCTGACATTTTAATCCCTTCTCCCTGTGACATTTTATTCCCTTCCTCTGACATTTTGTTCCCTTCTCCCTATGACATTTCATTCCCTTCTCCCTGTGACATTTTATTCCCTCTCCCTGTGATTTTTTATTCCCTCTCCCTGTTAAATTTAATTCCTTCTCCCTGTGATTTTTTTTCCTTCTCTCTGTGACATTTTATTCCCTCTCCCTTTGACATTTTATTCCTTTCTCCTAGTGACATTTTATTCCTTTCTCCCTGTGACATTTTATTCCCTTCTCACTTTGACATTTTATTCCTTCTCCCTGTGACATTTTATTCCTTCTCCCTGTGACATTTTATTCCTTCTCCCTGTGACATTTTCTTCCATCTCCCTGTGATTTTTTATTCCCTCCCACCTTGACATTTTATTCCCTCTCCCTGTGACATTTCATTCCCTCCCACCTTGACATTTCATTTTCTCTCCCTGTGACATTTCATTCCCTCCCCTGAAACATTTCTTTCCCTTCTCCCTGTGACATTTCATTCCCTCCCCCTGTGACAATTCAATCCCTCTCCCAGTGACATTTTATTCCCTTCTCACTGTGACATTTATTCGCTTCTCCCTGTGACATTTTATTCCCTCTCCCTGTGACATTTTATTCCCTTCTCCCTGTGACATGTTGTTCCCCTCTCTAGGTTACATTTCATTCCCTTATCCCTGTGACGTTTTATTCCCTCTTCCTGTGACGTTTTATTCCCTTCTCCAAGTGACATTTCATTCCCTCTCCCTGTGACGTTTTATTCCCTTCTCCCTGTGACATTTAATTCACTTCTCCCTGTGACATTTTATTCCCTTCTCACTTTGACATTTTATTCCTTCTCCCTGTGACATTTTATTCCTTCTCCCTGTGACATTTTATTCCTTCTCCCTGTGACATTTTCTTCCCTCTCCCTGGGATTTTTTATTCCCTCTCCCTGTGACATTTCATTCCCTCCCACCTTGACATTTCATTCTCTTCTCCCTGTGACATTTTATTCCTTCTCCCTGTGACATTTTATTCCTTCTCCCTGTGACATTTTCTTCCCTCTCCCTGTGATTTTTTATTCCCTCTCCCTGTGACATTTCATTCCCTCCCACCTTGACATTTCATTCTCTTCTCCCTGTGACATTTTATTTCCTTCTCCCTGTGACATTTCATTCCCTCCCCTGAAACATTTCTTTCCCTTCTCGCTGTGACATTTCATTCCCTCTCCCTGTGACATTTTAATCCCTTCTCCCTGTGACAATTTATTCCCTCTCCCTGTGACATTTTATTCCCTCTCCCTGTGACATTTATTCGCTTCTCCCTGTGACATTTTATTCCTTCTACCTGTGACATGTTATTCCCTCTCCCTGTGATTTTTTATTCTCTCTTCCTGTGAAATTTTATTCCTTTTCCCTTTGATATTTTATTTCCTTTCCCTGTGACATTTTATTCCCTTCTCCCTGTGACATTTAATTCCCTCTCCCTGTGACTTTTTATTCCCTCACCCTGTGACATTTGATTCCTTCACCCTGTGACATTTTATTCCCTCTCCATGTGACATTTCATTCCTTCTCCCTGTGATATTTTATTTCCTTCTCTCTGTGTCATTTTATTTCCTCTCCCTCTGACATTTTAATCCCTTCTCCCTGTGACATTTTATTCCCTTCCTCTGACATTTTGTTCCCTTCTCCATATGACATTTCATTCCCTTCTCCCTGTGACATTTTATTCCCTCTCCCTGTGATTTTTTATTCCCTCTCCCTGTTAAATTTAATTCCTTCTCCCTGTGATTTTTTTTCCTTCTCTCTGTGACATTTTATTCCCTCTCCCTTTGACATTTTATTCCTTCTCCCTGTGACATTTTATTCCTTCTCCCTGTGACATTTTATTCCTTCTCCCTGTGACATTTTCTTCCATCTCCCTGTGAT